>NC_051162.1:16194576-16426269 GCF_013339745.2 Dermacentor silvarum
AGGAAATATGGCCATCTAGAGGCGAAACAATGAATGTTTACTGGGGCGGTACATCCGCAAAATGATAATTCGAGAGTGCCATCTCTAGCGCAGCCGAACGTAGGAGGTACACATTGCAGTCGGTCCTGGATGTTATTGTTTTGTTACATGCGTGGAGATAAACGCGACATTGGCTCCCAAAAAGGATTTTATTCTATTTCATCAGAGTGCAAGACCGGACAAAGGGCTGAAGAGTATTGCTGTATCCAGCTCAGGACAAATGGCCATCTAGAGGCGAACATCAATGAAGTTTACTGGGGCGGTACATCCGCAAAATGATAATTCGAGAGTGCCATCTCTAGCGCAGCCGAACGTAGAAGGTACACATTGCAGTCAGTCCTGGATGTTATTGTTTTTGTTTACATGCGTAGAGATAAACGCGACATGGCTCCCAAAAAGGATTTATTGTATTTCATCAGAGGGCGAGAGTGGACAAAGGGCTGAAGAGCATTGCTGAATCCAGCTCAGGACAAATGGCCATCTAGAGGCGAACATCAATGAAGTTTACTGGGGCGGTACATCCGCAAAATGATAATTCGAGAGTGCCATCTCTAGCGCAGCCGAACGGTAGGTAAAGTTGGTTACTCAGAACTAAGCGCAACAATTTGCTTGCTGATAATAGAACAAGTTCTAAATTGTAATTAACGCGAAAACAAAAACAATCTAAATTATTCTTACCATAAAATGGCATATTTTATTTAATATTTATAACAGCTTCCTTTGACGTCGTAGTGACCCTGGAAGCGCAACACGCTATCCGCAAACGCAAAACGCCTATTCTAAATCTCTTCACTACTGCATGCCCCAACCCTAACACCCGCAAAGCTCTTTGGGGCTCCAACTTTGGGGGCCCGTATTCTAAAACTTTATTAACACATTAACAACCCGCCACGGTGGCTCAGTCGGCTAAGGCGTTGCGCTGCCGAGCACGAGATCGCGGGATCAAATCCCGGCCGCAGCGGCCGCATTTCGATGGAGCCGAAATGCAAAAACGCCCGTGTGCTTGTGTTGTAGTGCACGTTAAAGAACCCCCAGGTGCTCAAAATTAATCCGGAGCCCTTCAATACGGCGTGCCTCATAATGAGAACTGGTTTTGGCACGTAAAACCGCAGGAAAAAGAAGAAGCACATTAACATGATTTGCTTTTTGACAGTAACCGGTTTTCACAGCATAAACACTGTTATCAATTTGTTGTTTACCTTTGCTCTTTGTGCGCTGTCGCGGCTTTTACCATTTCGAGCGAGTTACGTTCGGGACGTGCTGGTCGCCGAATACGACTGCGTGCTTCTTGCACTGGTGTGCCATTTTGCGCAGTATTCTTTTAAAGCTTCGCATCTTGGTCCAACCTGCACGTGGACCTGGGCAGCGATCACAATATCCTGGCCACCTGCGTCAACGTGAGAAGCGGGAACCTCAAAGAGTTCACTATTACAGACTGGGACTACTTTCGCAAGATTAGGGAGGAGCGAGCACAAACACAGCACTCAGCACTCAGTCTAGAGCAGTGGACTGAACAGTTAAAAGACGATATCAGGGCGGCGACAAAGAAAGTCCAGACTGAACTGGAGGTGGACAGGATGGATAGCCGCCTCGCTCATCTTCTAGAAGCTAAAAAGTCTCTGTTAAACAGATGGAAAGGGCAGAAACTCAACGGAAGGCTCCGAAAAAGATCGCGGAGCTCGACAAAACTATATAAGATCACTGCCAAACCCTGAGCAGACAAGAGTGGGATGAGGTCTGCAATTCAGCAGATGGTCAGATGAGAGTTGGAGCTAAATGGAATCTACTCAAGCATTTACTCGATGACACAAATACCAAGTCGAACCAAAGACAAGTGATAGCGAAGGTTCTTCACGAGGCATCACAATCACAGGCGGTAGAGACCGTACTTAAAAGACTCGCTTGCAAGTACTTGCAACTGGGCAGTTCGAGTGAAGAAGACTATCCGCCCTACAAAGGCTCATCTTGCTCCGAACTAGATGTCCCCTTCAAGTCATGCGAAGTAAGGGAAGCCCTCCAGAAACTAAATGGCAAGTCAGCCCCTGGTCCTGATGACATCCCCAACCGGGACCTCAGAAACCTGGACGATGATTCCATAGAACGGTTCACAGAAGATATAAATGGAACATGGGAACGAGGGGTTGTCCCGCAGTCCTGGAAAATGGCCTCGGTCATCCTCATCCCAAAGCCTGGAAGACCCCCGAGTCTCACAAACCTCAGGCCCATTTCACTTACGTCCTGCGTGGGAAAGGTGGCGGAACAGGTCATAAACAACCGCATCTCCAAGCACATCGAGCAACAAGGATTGTTTCCCTACAACATGATCGGCTTTCGTCCGGCCTTGTCAACGCAGGACGTGATGAAGCTTATCAAGTGTCAAATCATTGACAATACCACAAGAGATATAAGAGGCATCTTAGGGTTAGACCTGGAGAAGGCGTTTGACAATGTCTCCCATACGCACATTCTGAACTCCATCTCAGACCTCAATTTGGGAGAAGCCTTCCACAGACACATAAGCTCATTCCTCAGGGATCGCAAGGCCACGCTCAAAATTGATGTCCTCCAGTCTGACAATTTCAGTTTGGGCCCCAGAGGCACGCCACAAGGAGCGGTAGTCTCACCACTACTTTTTAACATTGCCATGAAGAAACTATCGGAAAGGCTGTCCAACATAGAAGGGATCAATCACACGCTCTACGCCGATGACTAACAATCTGGTGCACCGGAGGAAGCGAAGGAGATGTTGAATTAGGCTTACAGGAGGCTGTAGATCAAACGGAGATGTACCTGGAAAGTACGGGGCTTAGATGCTCCGCGAGCAAGTTTGAGCTCCTCCTCTACAGGCCAGTCAGGAGAGGTCCCAAACCTAGAGGCTGGAAACAGTTGTCTGAAATAGACATAAAACTCTACACTAAAAGTGGCTGTACCATCCCCAGGGTTGACACCATTCGGGTCCTGGGCATGTTCATCGAATCCAATGGCAGTAACAATACGACGCTCAACAAGCTCACAGCCAAAACCGAGAACATGATCAGGCTCATCAACAGAGTCTCGAATAGGTGTGGAGGCCTTCAAGAAGAAAGCCTCCTCAGATTATTCCACGCCTTCCTCATGAGTCACATAGTTTATGTGGCAGCCATGCACAATTGGTATAACTCCGAAAAGAAATAACTGAACACGCTCATCAGAAAGAGTATCAAAAGTGTACTAGGCATTCCGTTACGGGCGAGCACGCACCTCCTTATGCAACTAGGAGTGCATAACACTTTAGACGAGATAATTGAGGCCCAGGAGTCGGCCCAACTGGCCCGTCTATCCTGCACCCCGGCTGGAAAGAAGATCCTGGCGGTTCTTGGGATCAACCCTATGCTCATGGAAGAACGGAAGTATCAAATCTCAGAAGATCAAAGGAATAATATACGAGTCGCACCGTTTCCCCGTAATGTTCATCCTCAACACAACGTAGGCAAATGCAGGGTAAGAGCCCTCGCTCTCCTCAAGAGTATCAAAGACGATCCCCACTCGGCATGTTTTGTCGATGCAGCCCAATATGGTCAGTCGTCTAACTTCGCCACTGCCATCGTTGATCACAACGGACATATAGTGAATGCAGCTTCCCTGAAGTGCTCAACTCCATCCAGAGCGGAGCAGGTCGCAATTGCTATGGCACTCCTAGACAGCAGCAAAACACAAATATCTTCACTGATTCGAGATCGGCAGTCAGGGCTTTCGCTTCAGGGTCCATTGCTGAAGAGGCTCACAAGATTCTCAAGAACAAGATCATCTCTACGCACACCATCACGTGGTTTCCGGCGCACCTCGGCCCCCAGCTTGACTCCTTGCCCAATGTCAATGACATCGCCCACTCCCAAGCGCGCGCACTAACCCACCGCGCGGGAGCAGGGACAAGCTCAGAGGCCGGGGTTCTCGTGTTTCGGGACACTCTCATTACTTTCAACGAAATCACTAAGCACTATCACCTGGGTAGGAGAACTTATCCTCCACCTCATAGAAAACTGGCTAGACCTCTGTCGTCCACTTTACGCATGCTTCAGACTAAGTCCTATCCCAACCTGGCCCTTTTTCATTCGATCACTCCAGAGGCTTTTAGCTCTACTTGCCCCGACTGTGCGGCTGTTAGCAATCTAAAACACATGCTCTCGCGATGCCCCTCGTTACAGGGGCCCAATCGCATCACGGAAGAAGAATGGAGCTCTGCCATACAGAGCTCAGACCTGTCACGACAAACTTGAGCTGTCCAGAGAGCCCACGATGCGGCGGTTAGGCTCGGCCTACCTGTCCTCACGTGGGAGCGGCCCGCAGCTCTGCCCTAGGGCAGGGCTTCTCAAGACCTATTTAATAAAGTTCTTTGTCTGTCTGTCTGTTCGCTTACACCGATCCAGACAGCGAGTGGCATCTGTTGTGTGACACTTCATTTTAAAGCATGTTCTTGCCGTGCTAGAGACCTAAGATGGCGGCCAGGTTGATGTAAGTGGACAGTATATAGAGCATGTACCAGCAAGCCCGAGCCAAGCTAATTGAAAAAAAAAACGAGAAAGCAAGATAGCATGATGAGACAAATAACACGAGGCATCATAGTGCGAAAGACTTGTTTTAGCTCATAAAAAACAAGCCGTGAGCACGTCGCAGATCGCTGGACAGGTGAAGTTGCACGCCGTAGGCACAGATGACGTGAGAGATCGATAATGCTAAACATTATTTTGCATTCACGACAGCTAAAACGCGGAGTTTGTAGTTAATTACTGTAAATAACTAAAAATAAAAACTGTGTACTATCTGTCGTAAAATAAAAGCACTGATTTCGCCCTCTGCAGCGATTCGCTGGAACTTAAGAGCTTCCGGGCCCAACCAAAAAGTGTTCTGTGCAAGCATGATGTCACTGTTGTTGATGTCAAGGGCCGACCGTCATGGCGGCACGGACATTTTGTTACGATGGGTTGTCCAAAAAAAAAAGATTGCCGTAGTCGAATGTGAGAAAGTATACACAAATAAAACTGCAAATAAATATGGCTATATTTGGCTATGAATTTTTTTGCGCTTTTTTGCGTTTGGCTACATTTGGGCTACTTCTCTAGCTTTTGGCTACGCCACCTCGTCGGACCTGGCAACACTGCGACAGGCCGATCTGAAAACTAATGGGAACTTGAGTCGACCCCATGGCTGCTTCGCATACTACTCAGGGTTCCCCTACGGGAAGATGGTGTAATTTTTGGGCGTAACTTCGTTTTTGGGCTCCCGCCGTATTCTCGCGTTCCTTCCGCACTTCGAAATGACACCGCTGCGCTATTGGACTATACGGAAAGGTGAGAAATTATGTTTCACAGTCTCCGACACATGTAGGTAGGCTTACGGCACGGAACCGACACTTATGACGCAGTTAGCGAACAGCTCGGCCATCCTGGTGCAGTTAATTTAAGGTAATGAATCGTACCCGTACATGTTTCCGACGCTTTCTATGGGCCCCAATTTTATTGTAACTTATTATTTGAGGCACACTGGCCGCGCAGGGCGCCGTGACGTAGTTAGAACCAGCTCGGCTGTGATGCGCAGTGCAGTGCATCTTACTAGAAGTTTGTGCCGCTTTCTATGACGCCAGACTTTTCTTAAAAGTAAGTTCGTTAGTTTTAGGTGCAAAGCACCTTATGCCTTCGGGATGTCGGCGTCTCTTGTCGTCGTAGTCACGGTAAGCAAGCCCCGCGTGCTTGCGACCGTCCCGCGTGCCGAGCGCTCCCGCGTCCGTCGTCGTCTTCCACAGCTGTATGCGTTGCCGTTTATCATTCCATCGTAGAATTTGACTTTTCTGTCGTCGCAACGGGGAGGCCGCGTTACAAGGTTATGAGCCATTGCTTAACGCAGTATGAGCCCATTAGCGGTGCATCACTGCATGCTTCGCGGCTCCCAGGTTTCACGTTATTGGAGCTGCATTTCACACTTACGCATTAAATTTCATTCACCGCTCAAACCGAGCCTACGACTTGACTCGTGCTGACTGTAATAATTAATAAAAATTAAAACAGTAAGAAAGGTGTCCATAATGGCCAAATTGCGGAGGTTGTTAAAGAAAACAATGGTGGTTTCGTTAATACTTCATGGTAAAACACATCAAGCTTATCCTAAAGTAATACTAGTGACGGCTTTTTAAGCGCCACTCATTGTATTGAACACAATTTGGTGCTGATCTCAGCTCACAGCTGCTCTTGCTGCAAATACGTTCCGTGGAATTCCGGTGGAAGTCCTCTCACAGTTACTTATATGGGCCTTAAGATCTCAAGGTTGACCGATGCATTGCATAGACATTTTTTGGGATACTTTTGAGGCACGCTGGCCGCGCATGGCGCTGTGACGTAGGTATTTAGTTATTTATTTATTTAGAGTGTCCTTACACGCCTCGTGAGAGGCATTGGTTAAGGGGGTACCACAAAAAGGGAGAACAGCATGCGTCATTGGTACATAATATACACACAATTAATTGGTATAATAATGAATATTCATGACTTTCTGCGTACGCTGAATGATTACACAAAATAATTGTAGAGGTGACGTGCTTATTAGAAGATAAAACAAAAAATTGTCGCAGTTTCACCTGAAAGGCGAAGCATCAATAGGTGACCCGTAAAACGAGCAATCGCAGGGAATTGTGGGGCGCGCCGTCTGCTAGCAGCTTCCGGTTCGACGGACGACGCGGCGGCATCGGCGGCAGGCCCGGCGCACGTGTTTTTGTACGCGGTTTCAACTGTCAGTCGAGCGAAGCTTTCCATCCGCTTTGTCGACCAGCAATGTCGTACCATTCATGCAGCTGATTTCTAGGTTTCAGTTCACTCTGGGCGCGACAAAGACGAGCCAAGAAGGGCAAGGATGGGCTTTTATTCATAAACGAACTCTGGTTTTCGTTACGGCAGCCTTTTTTGTTTCTGTCAGGTTCAGCTCTACGACATTTGCCGTTGCTTGGACGCACCCTCACTGACTGCTCTGCCTGCGAGTCAGTCAGATAGGTGAAAAAGTTATCGTTGTCCAATAATTTATCAAGCGTATAGAAGCATTACTTAGAAAATCGGGTGCTGAGGCGATGGCTACAGCGGTGCATGCTGTTCTGTGATCGTAGCTAAAACCCGATATCGTCGATATAAAGGCGCAGCTAGCGCTGAAAATGATAACTTTGCGCACTGTCAACGGCATTTCTCGGTCGAAACTCTAGGTTCATTTGAAGTGGTACGTAGTTAGACGTTCTCGCTTTTTTGTCAACAATGGCCGTATCGCCGTCATATTACGGCTGCGCATTGTCTCTATCTGTGCTGAAGAAGCTGAGGAGGGTTAGTTAGTTACGAGTATTAGGTATGTATCTCGCTGTATCCCGCTTAAATTCACGCCGTAGAACCTCGTTTAATAATACCTGTGCATGCGAGTGCTGAAATAGTTCTGGTTGCCTGAGTCAATGTTAGAGAAAGAAATAACTTGGGGAATCATTCCGTGTCGGCCCTTACAAAGCTAATCATCGCCTGATAAGTGACACTGTATGTTCATTTTCTTTTTGTTCACGGATGGTCTCTGCCTTGTTACAGTTTTGAAAGTGGCAGCCATTCCTCTGATGCTTGTGCACAGCTGACTCAGCAAGCGTTGCTGCAAGGCAATAGTTAAATGTGTTCACCTTTAACGGTTGAATTTGAGCAGCCAACGGCTGAACAGCCGACGATGGTTTTGCTAGGCACCTGCAACCGGGTAATCTTCGAGTGGGACAAAGCCGGACTGCAAGCGCAAGTGGCTCAGTCAGCTAAGGCGTTTGCGCTGCTGAGTAGGAGCTCGCGGGATCGAATCCCGGCCGCTGGGACCGCATTTTGATGAAGGCGAAATTCGAAAACGCCTGTGTGCTTGCGTTGTAGTGCATGTTAAAGAACCCCAGGTGATCAAAATTAATCCGGAGCCCTCCACTACGGCGGGCCTCATAATCAGAACTGGTTTTGGCGCGTAAAACCCCAGAAAGAAGAACGGACTGCAAGCGTATCAATGAAATTCAACGGCGAAACCGTGGCGGCGGCTGCGCTGACTCGAACCGGAAGCAGCTAGCAGACAGCCCATCCCACAATCCCTCGCTATTTTACGGGTCACCTATTGCGATAGCAAATTTGTAGAGAGCTATACGGAGTAATGATATTAGCTTTATCAGCTGTATAAACTTGGACATGCAGCAGCACCGGCAACACGCAGAACTGTTGTCGACGCCGTCGGCGTTTTGCCCGCGTTCGCTCAAAATGCGTGCGGCGTTGGTGACTGTTGCCGGAGCCTCTGATATAAATAGGCACTTGGTGCCGCAGCTAATCGTCGCCTCCCTTCCCTCCCCCTCCCTCCCCCACGGCCTCTCGCGCGTCGGAAGAAGGCGGGTTTGCTCTACATATATGGTGATTGTAAAGGAGGAAACAGACGCCTACTTCTGCAGCCCTTAAGCGAGCACGGCGCAGAACGCGCGTTTGTTCTCCGCCGTGCGTTCACTCCCCGTGAAAGCGCGCGCCCCTCGCGCCCTTTCACTCGCACATACAGCGTTCGGCGCACGACCTACGAGTCGCGCCTAGCTCTTCTCCCGTGCGGTCGTGCCTGCACTTCGCCCCGGCGTGTGCTGCACGAGCCGCGTGGCTCACCATCGTCGGCGTCGTCACCTGCAGCCGCGCACGATTTGCGCGTCCCAACGCGCAACCTCGTGTGTTCCCTGCGGGATTGCATCGTGCGACGAGTGGATTTGCTTCAGTGTTGTGCTCCGCGAGTGGCGTGCCCAACCCGACATCTGTGCCGCGTCCCCGGCTGTGCCGCCTCGTGCGCGCATCGCGTGGTCGGTGCTGTGCGCGCGACGTGCGTGTAGTGTGTTTGCCCCCTGTGCCGCGCGGTTCGCGTGTTGACTGCAGAGCCGAGCGGCATGGAGGGCTTCCGCAGGCCAGGAGAGCGCCCGCCGCGCGCGGGCCATCGTCGAAGTGCGAGCGCGTCTCTCGCGACCGTTGTGCCCGTGACGCTACAAGCGCTACAAGCGTCGCGTGAGCGAGGCGAACTAGAGGTGCGCGCCGCCGAGATCGTGGACGCGTGGATAAAGAAACAGGCCACCACCACCCAAGCAGCTGCCGCCGCGGCCGCGCCCGCCGTCACCGAGACACACGTGGCGCCGGCGGCGCCTTCCCCCCAGGCGAGCCTTCTCACCGCGGAGCAAGTCGCCGCCATTGCAGACTTGGCCAGCGCCGCCCCGCTGCCCCCTTCGGACGACGAGGAGGCCATGGACTCCTCCTCCTCGCGCAAACGCACGCGCGAAGCAGAGAGCGAGGAGGAGGAGCAAACCGGTCGCCGCAAGCTGCCGCCGCCGACCGCCCCACCTTGCCCGGAGAGATGATGATGATGATGATGATGATTTATTGGCATCCCCTTTGAAACGGGGTGGCGACAAATAGTCACCTAGCCTGCTTGATTTAATCAGTTATACTACACATGTTCTTTATCTAGCATTTTTGTATACCTTTTTCAAAAATTTAGCTTGTACCGCTGCCTATGATTTTAAGAGATCAGGTCGTATCCATCTTTTCCCTGCTTTTTTTCCACCAGTACTCTAATCGTCTCTTGCTGATCTCTACGGCTGATCTGTTTATGTTTCCTTCCACTTTAAACCCAAGCGCTTCTGGGAGTTGCACGTTACCTACGGTTCTCGCTGGGTGGATCCCGTCGCATTCCATTAGGATGTGCTGAGTGGTCTCTGGATCTTTACTGCAGCATACACATGTCTCATCTAGTTCCGAATATTTGTTCCGATATGTTTTCGTCCTTAGGCAACCGGCTCGAGCCTCAAATAGCAAGGCACTGCCCTTTGTGTTATCGTACAGATTTTCCCTTCTAATTTCTTTCTTCTCATTCTTGTAAATCTCCATTGTCCTTTTCGTTTCCATTCTTTGCATCCAATTCACGGTCTCTATTTCTCTCACTTTCTTTCTGATGACCCCTGGTTGTCTATTTACAGTTTCGATTATCCTGTACTTGGTTGCCAACTTCCTTGACCTCTTCCTCCATTCTGTGTCCACGCTTTTCATGTAGAGATATTTGTGCACTTTAGCCGCCCATTTATTTTCATCCATGTTCCTGAGCCTTTCTTCAAAACTAATTTTGCTTTGTGCTTCTCTGACTTCAAAAGTGGCCCAACCCATGTCTCCATGCACTGCCTCATTTGTCGTATTACCGTGTGCTCCCAAAGCCAACCGGCCTACTGATCTTTGGTTAACTTCCAAACCCGCCAATATATCCGATTTTAAGCATATAATGGCATTTGCGAATGTTAGCGCTGGCACCATTACTCCTTTCCAGATTCCACGCACCACCTCATACTTATTGTGGCCCCACAGTGCTCTGTGTTTCATTAATGCTGCATTCCGCTTCCCCTTTATTTTCAGATTATCTTGGTGGTTGCTTGAGTAATTCTTTCCTTCGTTTATGTGTACGCCGAGGTACTTATATTGCTTCACTATGGGTATTACTTGCTGTTGAATTGACACCATGAAGTTACTCGTGTGTTCATTAAAGATCATAATCCCTGATTTCTCTGTGCTGAACTTAAGGCCTAGATTTGTCGCTGCGTTCCCACAGATATTCGCAAGTATCTGTAAATCTTTTTTATTGTCCGCTAGTAGCACAATGTCGTCTGCGTACATCAATCCAGGGACCTTCTGTTGCACCATTTGTCCATTACGCATGTAGGATAAATCAAAACCTAATTCGCTGTTTTCCAGTCGTCTTTCTATGCCCTTGACGTAAAGCGTGAACAACAATGGTGACAGAGGGCATCCTTGCTTCAATCCTTGGTGAATTCCCACCATTTCATTTCCTTTTCGGCCTTCCCATGCCACTTGTACTTGGTTGTCTCGATATATCTCCCTCAGCAGCTCCAAGAAATCGTCATCCATGCCTTCGTATTGAAGAATATCCCACAACAATTCCCTGTCTACGTTGTCATAAGCTCCTTTAATATCTAGAAATGCTACCCATAAAGGTCTTTTCTGAGCTACTGAAATCTCTATGCACTGAGTTAGTACAAACATATTGTCTTCTAAGCGTCTGCCTGGCCTGAACCCATTCTGTAGTTCCCCCAATACACCGTTTTCCTCCACCCACTTCGACAGTTCTAATTTTATGGCTTGCATTGCCATTCTATATATCACCGACGTTACTGTAACTGGCCTGTACGAGCTCGTCTTATCCTTATCTCCTTTGCCTTTGTAGATGAGATTCATCTTGCTTTCACGCCATCCAACGGGAATATTCTTTGTTCTAATCACTTCCTCTATGGCATTAGTCAGCAGTGCCTTGCTTTTTGGACCGAGGTTTTTGAGCAGAGCAGGGAGCAGAGATGAGCAGAGCAGGGACGACGGCGGCGCCATCTCCCGGCGCCCGGGGGACTCAGCCGCCTCCTCGTCACCGCCCGCGGCAAGAGATGGCGCCCCCGCCGATCCGCCGCCTGCGCCGGCTCTCCTGCTCCCCTCGAGCACCAGCGCCGCCCCTCGGACGCCCGGCGAGTCGTCCGCTGCCTCCTTCGCGCTCTCCCCGAGGGAAGGCGCGCGCATCAACACGGTCGCTCCTCCGGCTGCCGGCGAGGCTGGCGCGAGCCCTGCTGCGTCGTCTGCTACGGCGGACGCTCGTGACGCGCCCGAGTCTGTGCCGTTGGGGCTCGCGCACGATCCTCGAGCAGACACAGCCCCAGCCGGTCCGACGCAGAACGGCCTCGCCCACCCAGCGGCGAGGTTCCTAAAGGATCCCCCCCACCCCACTCTACCGAGGCAGGAGGGGAAAAACAAGAAGAAGAAGCAGAAGAAGGCGGGGAAAAGCTCTGCACCCAAACAGGCTTCCCCCCCTGCTGCCCCTCCGGCCCCGAGGCCCACTCTGGCGGGCTCCGGCACACCCACAGCCAAGGCTGCTGCACAGGAGGCCCCATCCACCCATGCACCACCAGCTGAGGGCTTCCAGCTGGTGCTGTCCAAGGCCGATCGCCGCCGCGCAAGGGCACCAGTGAGTGCTGCCATCCCGGTGGACCCCGCCGTCATTGGCACGGCCCTCTTCCGCCCATCTGTGGTGGGTGGCACCTTCAGAGGGGCACCACGCCTCTCTCTTGCGGCGGTGCTCTCAGCGCGGCCAGGTGTTGCCGCTGTGAGAGTCAATCACAGGCGCAACATCGTGGCCGCCGACGCCACCACCCAGAGGTGCTTGGAGGAGCTGCTGGCCACCACGGAGCTCCGGGGAATACCGGTGACTGCCCGGCAGCCTGCCGAGCGAGGCAGGAGCACTGGTTTTGTCCACGGCGCCGACGGCATCCCCGCAGACGCGGACCTGCTGGGGGCCATCGAGTCGGGAGTCCCAGTGCTGGCTGCTACCAGGGAGGCCGACACCATCACCATCCGGTTCGCGGGGCCGGTCCCCCCTGAGCATGTGAGCCTCTACAAGCTCCGGTTCAGGGTGCGGCCGTCCAGACCGCGTCCACTGCAGTGCCAGCAGTGTGGCCGCTTTGGGCACGTGGCTGCCTCCTGCGACTCGCCATCCAGCTGCCGTCATTGTGGGAGGTCTCACGAGCAGGGTGACAGCTGCCCCAACGCGGCCCACTGCCGCAACTGCGGTGGCCACCACCCCGCAAATACTCCTGCCTGCCCCAGGTGGCAGGAGGAACGCAGGGTGGCCACCATCTTGGCAACTGCCCCTGCTTCCCTCTCCCGCCGGGCAGTCCGCGCTGGTGTCCGGGAGGAGAACCTGCAGGCCAAGGCCACCTCAACGCCTGTGCAGGGCCTGTCTTATGCACAGGCACTGGCCGGCCTCCCACAGGCGCCCCAGCAGAAGGCAGCCCCCCCCGGACGGCCCCCCACACCGGCCCCACGGAAGCAGCGACGCCAGCCGCCTGCCACCCCTGGGAGCGAGCCCACCACAGCCCCAGCATCACTGGCAATGCCTGGCCCGGACCCTCGGGACCAGATCATTGCCCGCCTGCAGCTCGCCCTGAAGGCCATCGGGGAGATGCTGCCTGCCGAGAGCCCCCTCCGAGCCATCTGCCTGCAGGCAGTGGCAGTCCCGACCACAGTCAACCAGCATGGCTGATCCCTCACCAGCCACAGCTGGGAAATGCCGTCGCCGCCCGAGTGTTCTCCAATGGAACACCAACTCACTGCGGCGGCGGCATGCAGAGCTGTGCGCGCACCTCCTGCGGTGTGATTTCGACGTCCTCGCACTGCAGGAGGTGTACACTGTGGCCGAGGACCTGCGGCTGCCGGGATACACGGGCTACTCTGGCGCCACCACCTGCTCGACGCAGAGCTGCACGGACGCTCCCTGCCTGGAGGGTGCCCACAAGAAGGGGAAGCCGAGGACTGCCATCTACGTCAGCAGCAGCCTGGCCCACTCGGTGACCCCAGTCTCGGACGTCGTAGGCGGCGCCATGGAGTGCTGTGCTGTCACGGTACGCCTTGACAGACAGGACACGACCGTGGCGAGCGTCTACGTTCGTCCTGGACAACAGTGGGACCCCTCCAGCCTGGTGCGGCTTGCAGCACGCCTCGGCGGAAATGCAGTCCTGTGCGGTGACTTCAACGCCCACCACACCGACTGGGGCAGCCGCAGGTGCACCAGCCGAGGCAGGGACCTCTGCAACGCCATCAGCCGAGCAGGCCTGGTGGTACTCAACAAAGGAGGACCCACGTACGTCCGCCGTGGGGTGAGCACAGCCATCGACCTCTCCCTTACCACCGAGCAGCGCTCCTATGACTGGGCTACAACTCCCGACACTTGGGGATCTGATCACTTCCCCATCTTGATCACCCCCGGGTGTGGGAGAAGGCCGAGGTCACGAACATACCACGTCACAGACTGGTCCCTGTTCAGGAAGCGCTGCAGTGAGTTGGAAGATGGCTGTGACCTCCTGAGTGCCATCATGGAGTGCGCCCAGGCAGCCACAGTCCAGTGCTCTGCTCTGCCCGATACTCCTGCCCCGGATCTGCTCCTGCTCAATCTCCGTGCGTCCAGGCGACGCGTGGAGCGCCGAGCAATCCGGACGGGCAATGCAGAGCACTGGACCGAATACAGGAGAGCGGATGCCCGCTGCAGACGACAGGCCAGGCGCAGAAGGAGCCAGAGCTGGGGGAGCCTCTGCGCCACCATCGAGAACCGCTCCAAGGGCCCCCTGGCCTGGCGCCTCCTAAAGTCCCTGACCGGCAGGAAGGTCAACCGCCACCCCGTCCTCGCGGTGGCTATCTCGCTGGGCATCAGCGAGGCGGCCCTGGCGGAGTTGCTAGCGGACCACTTCGCCCCCCCGGCTGCCCTCGCTGCGGCCATCCTGCCGGTCGGACTTCCCCCTGCCAACCCGCCTACCTGCCTGCTGCAGCTGCATCCGGAGTGGGCGACCAGCCAGATCGCGGCCATCTGCCAGGACCCACTGACTCTCCACGAGCTGCAGACGGCCCTGAGGAGGGGCAAGCGTCGCAGTGCACCGGGAGCAGACGGAGTGACACTCCAGATGCTCCGCAACCTGGCCACCAGTGAACAACGACGCCTGCTCGACTGCTACAACAACATCTGGTGGTCAGGACAGGTGCCGGAGGCCTGGCGCACAGCCATCGTGGCCCCCATTCTGAAGAGCAATAAGCCGGCTAACGAGCTGTCCTCATACCGACCGGTCTCTCTCACCTCCGCTGCCTGCAAGGTGATGGAGGCCATTGCTCTGGCACGGCTCGAATGGGTGGCCCGCGCCTGCGGGTTCCTCGCGGACCAGCAGACAGGCTTCCGGCGCCGAAGGTGCACTGCGGACTCCATCGCAGACGTCGTCTCCACCCTGGAGGACGCCAGGGCCAGCGGAGACCTCGCCATGCTCCTCCTCATCGACGTCAAGGGGGCGTTCGATGGCCTCCCACATGCGGTCGTCCAGCAGGCTCTGGACCTCCTGGGCATTGGCGGCAACCTGCGGCGGTTCCTGTCATCGTTCCTGAACGACCGCACCCTCAGGGTCCGCGTGGGCCATGCAAGGAGCACTCCCCGTCCGGTCGCAGCAGGCGTACCACAAGGGTCAGTGGTGAGCCCGTTTCTCTTCAACCTCGCCCTGGCCCGGTTGCCTGCTGCACTGCTGACCGACCCTCACTACAAGGTGGAGTGCTCCATCTACGCGGATGACATCGCCCTGTGGGTGCGGGGACCGCCGCAGTCAAGCCGCCACGTGTGCCTGGCCCTCCAGAGAGCCCTGGACACCACGGCCGCCTACCTGGGAAGCATCGGACTCTCGGTTTCGACGGGGAAGACGGTGGCCCTCCTCGTCCACCCGAGAGCAGCGGCACGGCGCTCAGCTCCCCGGCTGCAGCTGGAAGGCGTGCGCATCCCATGGAGTACGACTGTGTCGTACCTTGGGCTGCGCATCGACCACCGGCTAACCTGGCGACCGGCAGTCGGGGCCATGCAGACCCAGACCATCAGGGTCCGCAAGGCCGTATCGCAGCTCCTTGCTCATGGAGAGGGCTGCTCGGTGAAGTGGGCCCTGCGGCTCTACGAGGCGGCGGCCACATCACGCCTGCGGTACGCCCTCCCGCTGGTGGCGCTGCCGCCACGCCGCCTCGAAAAGTTGGAGCTGCAGCACCGGGCGGCCATCCGACTCTGCCTGGGCGTCCCCCGGAGCTCCCAGATTGCCGCTACCCTTGCGGAGGCTGGAGCATGGCCCCTGTCGCTCCTCTTCCTGCAGCAGGGGCTGAGGCACGTCGACCGCCTCCACCATGCTCCTGATGGCAGAGGCCTGCTGCGTCGCCTCCAGTCCCGGCCTTCCTCAAGGATGGGTCAGCTGTGCCGCCTCTACGAGGAGGTGGTTGGCAACCCACCGCCGAATGCGGTACAGCTGCCCCCACCGCAGAGGCCTCCTGTCCCCATCGCCACGGAGCTGCCCGGGATTTCGAAGAGGCGCTCGCCCGCTTGCGCCCTGCAGCAGACGGCCGCCTGCCTCCTCGACGAGACCCTCGGAGACCACCTCCTGGTGTACGTCGACGGTTCGGTGGTACCGGACACCGGCTCTGCCACGGCGGCCTGCACGGCACCAGCCCTGCAGAAGAGCAGGCAGTGTCGACTGCCCAGACACGCCAGCTCGACTGCAGCGGAGGTGGCAGGCCTCCACCTGGCCGTCGACCTACTCTCCGAGGAGCTTCCTGGGGTACCAGCGGCCATCCTCTGCGACTCCAAGGCAGCCCTCCTCGGCCTGCAGAGGCCAGAAAGCGCCAGCCTTGGAGTCGCACTGCTGTCTACCCGGCTGACAGCGCTGCAGGACGCAGGCCACCCGGTGTCCCTGCACTGGATCCCCGCCCACGTAGGGATCCCGGGCAACGAGGCAGCCGACACCCTGGCGAAGGACGCCCACCACACCACTGTGCCCCTCAGTCGGGCCGTGACGGAGGGCGACTTCACTGGACTGAGGCTGCGGCGACACCTGGCGACCCACCACCCAGACAAACGGGTGGCACTGGGATGCCCCCCACGACCACTCCCCCAGCGAGGCCTGGCTCGCAGGGAGACTTCGCTCCTTCTCCGGCTCCGCATCGGCTGCAGCTGGACGGCAGCACGCAGCTACCGACTGGGACGAGCGACGTCCCCGGCCTGCAGCTCCTGCGGGGAGCCGGAGACGATCGAACATCTCCTGCTGGCCTGCCCGGCGTACCTCCAGCAGCGGGGCCCACTCCTGCAGGAGTTCCGCCGCCTGGGCCTCCCCTCTGGCAAGGAGGAAGATCTCCTCTTCCCCGGCCGACACCACCTTTCTGCACTTCGAGGCGTCGTGGAGTTCCTTGACTCGTCAGGGCTCTCCGCACGCCTCTAAGGACATTTCTACAAGCGGGAAGGCCTCACGGCCTCCCACCCCACCCCAGGCCTGACCGGCCTGGCACAACACCCCTGCAGACTCTGCAGCACACCAAGGCCTTCCATCTCGGCCTGATACGTGCCGCCTATGCCTGCCGGTTTTGCTTCGCCCAGCCATGGCGACTCCACTCTATCCCTTCTTTCGCTCCCACCTACCCCTCCCCGTTGGCGCTGAGCCGTGCTCCCTCAAGGGCTGCAGAAGATAGCGCCAACCTTTCCCTTTCCCTCAAGAACCACTTATCATCATCACGACCTACTGGAACTACAGACCTGCACAGATGTCCGGCTTCTATGGGAGCAGCTTGCGCCCACTTTCGTTCTACCGGTGGCCATAGGTGGCGCTTTTATAACCTGTTCGTCTGCTACTCGGCGGGCGGCTGGGCGGCGTTCGAATGTGTGCGCCTGCTCTTCTGTAGCGAAGACAGCTAGCTGTTGTCTTCACTATTTCTTGTGAAGACAACAGCTAGTATGTCAAAATTGTTTAACTGTACTCATTGTAGTGGTATGTAATAACACGTAAAATAGTACACAAATTCTTTCTCGGTTTGCCATTATGCGGAAATTTCGCGCTGCTCCACAAAAAAAAAAAGAACTAACTGATCGAGTGATTGTTTACGTGTTTTTTCGGCCCGTCAAATACGCATCGCAAAGCTTTTATGAAACTGTGAAAACTGATGCTAGAGTCCTTGCTTTGTTCTGCTTTGCGTGATGGCACACAGCAGTATACCTTAATGTGTTCGTTTACGTTATCCCATCTGTAATTAACTCAAGCAAGCTGCATGTAGTCAAGGCTGAAGTTGCATGCTTCAGCAGCGTCTGCAGATTCACGCAGTTTCTGTGTGGTCTGCGTATACATATCGTCTGCGTGATTATTTTAAATTTCCTTGTTCATATCAATATGTCCAGTTCTTTATTATTCTATTTCATTATTACTCCATTGTACTATGTTTTATCCCATGAATCTTCTGGTAATCAGATTTTCCCCCCCAACTGCGAAGGAAATCTTTCGTCTGCCGGCTGTACTCGTTTTCCTTTCTTGCACCGCTCTTCCTACTGTATCTCGTGATTGAAATGAGAAGTAATCATTTGCGAATTTTGTTTTCTTCTTTATTTTCGTGAATTTATGCATTTACAAACAATGTAAACGATCTGTGGCTGCCGAAATAGCGGCACGAGCGCTGGAAGCAATCGCAGAAGCAGACGACAGCGAACAGGTTATAACTAGCGCCACTCTGCTCTTACGTTCTGTCCCTAGCGGCAAAAGGGGTGAACTAGACCAGGCGTGCTGGAGCAGGGAGATCTGTGCAGGTCTGTAGTTCAGTAGGTCGTGGTTCGGCGCGCGGCGACGATTTCATCTCCATTGACGTCATACGGAACCTCACGGCGACGGCGACGCCGACGGCAGAAATCTGCTTTTGAGTGTCCATATAATTGCTATCGCAATAAAAGTACAGTTCGCATAAGAATACGCAATTCAGTGTCGCATACTTAAGACTACAAAAATAGCAACTGCAACAAAAAAAGACCCATAAACGGAAGGGTCACATCATTATTTCATAAAAAATACATATATTGGACTGCTGACCTTCTAATTAGAGAAAAGAAGAAACATTAATACAACAAAAAGAGCAAAGTGATTCCATAAACGAGAAAGCTTACAGAAGGCATGTCATGAGGAACCACCTCGGCCCTGGTGACAAGGTTAGTTTAGCGTGTACTGAATCTTAGTGGGGCAAATTTGTGACGCTATCTATGGCCCCGCAACACATAGTCCCAACTGTGCGCGGCGCCGCCCGCACCGCCCTGAACTTGTGCATGTTGTACCCATGAAGCCGTATGTGAGCGAATGACTATGCGAGGGACCCTCACTTCCGCAAGTGACATTTCTGGTCTAGCATCGGGGCGATGCTCTTTAAGGGAGGGACAAATGACGCGCGTGTTCTAGGCAGACGACAACGACGATGGGGACATTAACAGACTCCGTCTAGTGGGTCAGTGGGATTCTTAGAGAGCGAAGAAGACGTGTCTCTGTCCTGTTTTGTTTGAACAGGTTGTCCTGCTGTTCTTGAAGAACGTCTCCTTGTCCTCTCTTGGCGTTGTACCGCGACAATATACTTTCTTTCGGTACTGAGGCTTGTGGAAAACGCGACGAGCGATTGCCAAAAATGATCGCAGGGAAGTGTGTTCCTTGCGCCGGCAGAACGCGCAATAGATAACGCCGAGGAACTCAAAAACCAGAAACTTGGAATTCGAAAATTTCGTCTTCTGAACGAATGAAATGAGCCTTTGCACCCACGCATTTGTCTTGAGTGCGAGTAGAAGGCATTCTGCGAGCGTCTAGCATGGCCTGGCTGGGAGCCTCTGTTGTGACCATCTCTGGGTAAGGTAGCGTACTATCGCGTCGGCTGAAGCCAAGTTGTTTTGGAAACGCGCAGTCGCCCGTGTATTGGTGCTGTTAAATTGCAGGAAATCATGCCCGGGAAGACGGGAATGCTTAGAAATCAGATTTTTTCTTCATATTTTGTAGCGTTAGCTACACTGGCCTAGCCAAGCCCGTTTCGCGTGGCACATCAAGAGCCGTGCTGCGCATGTGCAAGGATGAGTGATGTCACACGGCTTGCGCACCACCGGAGCCACCGGAGCCGGCACCTCTCGCGCACTCCGCCGCCGCCGCGCGCGACTCGCCGTCGCCGGTCTGCGCATTCCAGAGGAGTGACGTCGTAGCCGTGGTAGACGCACTGGCGCCGGCGCGCGCTCGCTCGCTGTGCATTCGCCGTCTGACACTGCGCTGGAGCCGCTGCGCTTCTGACTGGCGTTTGCCAGCGTGGTATAGCTATGGAGAAGGAGAGCGTAAATGCTGCTCAACAGCGCAGAAGAACGGAGAAGCTTGACTCATCGGATCCCGAAGTAGTTGCGCGCCTGGCAATTAGCGGTTGAGCGTAGGAGGAATAAATACATGTGCCACATAATACGTATACCGCGTGTGTGTCATTGGAGCAGCAGTAAGGACGACCGACAATCAAGCTAATCCTTGAAAATCTAGGCAACCAGGAAAGCTAAGAATAATCAGCTGAACCTTTGCTAACGCTACGTATATCCTGGCATAGCCGAGCTAAGCCACTGCAACTTTTTTATAGTACTGTTTAGGATCAGTCGGGTATTTTATACTCCATGTATGTAAAAGCGAACTGCTTTTGTTTGTAATGCCGCCCATTCACCACTCTCGCACGTTTCGCCTCTACACGCAGTATTCCAATTATCTTAAATACCACAATTGAATTACGCTTGTAATTTACTATTCTTACGATCGCAATTATATGGACACTCCAAGCGGATTTTTGCCGTCGGCGTCGTCGTCACCTTCGCCGTGAGGTTCGTATGACGTCCAACGGCGATGAAATCGTCGCCGCGTGCCGTATGCTGTCTGTGCGAGTGAAACCGCGCGAGGGACGCTCGCTTTCACGGGGAGCGAGCGCACGGCGGAGAGCAAACGCGCGTTCTGCGCCGTTATCCCTGAAGGGCTGCAGAATTAAGCGTCTCTTTCCTCCATCCATTACAATCACCATATACTTAGAGCAAACGCGACTTCTTCTGTCGGGCGAAAGGCCATGTGGGGATGGGAGGGAGGGAGGGGAGGCGACGTTCAGCTGCGGCACGAAATGCGTATTTATATAAAAAATGTCACAGTTTCGCCCTAAGGGCGAAGCAATGAATGCGATAGCAACACAGCAATGTCATACGAAGTAAGGTGAGCGGCTTTGGTAGCAACAACACGCAGAACTGTTGTCGACGCCATCGGCGTTTTGCCCGCGTTAGCTCAAAATGCGTGCGGCGTTGGTGACTGTTGCTGGAGCCTCTGATATAAATAGGCACTTGGTGCCGCAGCTAAACGTCGCCTCCCTTCCCTCCCCCTCCCCCACGGCCTCTCGCGCGTCCGAAGAAGGCGCGTTTGCTCTACATATATGGTGATTGTAAAGGAGAAAAGAGACGCCTACTTCTGCAGCCCTTAAGCGAGCACGGCGCAGAACGCGCGTTTGTTCTCCGCCGTGCGTTCACTCCCCGTGAAAGATGCGCCCCTCGCGCCCTTTCACTCGCACATACAGCGTTCGGCGCGCGGCGACGATTTCATCTCCAAATGACGTCATACGGAACCTCACGGCGACGGCGACGCCGACGGCAGAAATCTGCTTTTGAGTGTCCATATAATTGCTATCGCAATAAAATGTTGAGAGGTGAGAAGGTGGTAAAGACTTCCGACGCTGCTCGACGAGTGACCTGTTCTGATCTCGTTGAAAACCTCCGAGCCGACCCCAGAGGCACCGGCAACAGCCACCAACGCCGCGCGCGTTTGATGCGAACGCGGGAAAAACGCCGACGCCGTCGACAACAGTTCTGCGCGTTGCTGGTGATGCTGCATGTCCAAGTTTATACAGCTGATAAAAATACTATCCTTACTCCGTATAGCTCTCTACTAATTTGCTATCGTAATTGATGCTTCGCCTTTCGGGTGAGACTGCGACATTATGCGATATGGTGGAGCTTGGTACGGGAACTGCTACTGCTTACCTGGTGCCACAACCTTGGAATAATACAGAAAAAGCCCGGAACAAGCATTTATACCGTGCAAAATAAACATTTCCTCATTTCGCAAGGCGTGTTGCGTCTACTTTCTGAAAGTGCGGCACGTCACACCGATTCGACGGAGGCTTGCAAAGATCGTTCGCAATCATCGTGCTGCTCCTCGGTCTCACACGCTGACGCAGAACTTAACTGCTGCGGCCGCTTTTTAGAAGGGACGCATCATCCGACGCAGCAGTGACTCGCAAGCGAGCAGCTGGCCGCTTCGGCCTAAAGACTGCTGGCAATTCTTCCGATGCAGTCTGCCGAAGGAGCAGCAGCCGCCTTCTTCGGACATCACCGGGAATACATGCACCTTCGCGAGGTTTCACTAGAGTAGCGTTAGAGGCATCGGTGTCTAAGAGCGACACAGTTGACAGAGAGTCTGACGCGTACAGAATGTGCATCCTGCAAAGGCAGCATCCATTTCATCACCACGTCATGTATTTACCTCTACTGTCACTGCTCGAACCACTGTACAACACCCATAAATTACTATGGTACCCTTGCCGCGCGCCGGTCGCGGAACGCCCGCTGACTAACGATGACCCGGAGCGAGAACAGCCACTCTTTCATAACGGTCATAATTTGAACACACGACTGCTGCAAATTGTCAAACGAATGTTTCTCGGGTGGGCGGATCTGCGATAGATGTTGCGGACGCGCGAATGACAAGGTTACGTGTGCGCACGAGATACAATAAGCGAGTCGCCTGCCCGAGAACGCACACCTGAATGCACTAACAAAGCGGCTTCCGTTACTGCAATTCTATGGCGGTACTAATTCAAGAGCCTCCATCTGAGCGCTCAAAAAGCCTCACTCTCCCAACTTGCCTAATGCAAGTTATGTTCACTAATGTCGGTCCGCCATACGATATCACAAGTAAACCTCAACGCTGTCCACGAGACGGATTTGAATGTTTACACAGAGGGGCGCAAAGCATTCGAATGATCCCACGCAAGGGATGATTTGGCGAAAACAGTAACGATATGCTATGTGAAACTTACCATTTGGTCGCGGTTCAGTCACGTGTCATTTGCCATTGTAGAGACGAGTGTCCCAGAATATGCCAACCTCGTTTGCAGCTTCCGACAGACGCCAGCGTTGCAACACGCCAGCCGCTGAGGTCTCAGCTAACGATGCTTCGTCCGCATTGTCTTGAGCAACCGCCGCCCAAATGCGAACTCGCCAGGCTATAGGACCTAATCGAAGTAGGGGGAAGGGTCTGCGACGTACTGAGGACGCGGCCCGTCTCGCAGCGAAGGCACAAGTCGCCCGCACTCACCGGCGGCTTTCCGAGCACTGCAGTCTAGCCAGTGGCGGCCGCGGCGGCGTCAAGGGCGACGAAGACGTTGATTGGCAGGCGGGCGCAGCACCGCGTCTCGCCCCTCGCGCCTGTTGTAATCGTTCACCTTGTCCACGCGAGCTCACATCCACGTGCTGTCTTCGCCCAGACGATCCTTATACTGTAAGCGCAATATCCCAGCGTCGCAGCGCACGACTTTTCTACCCCGAATAGTTCGTTGCCAAAAACAGGGAAGGTGAAACGCTCTATCCGCTGGACGGGAGACCCTTCACTCGCAGGGCGAAGCGTTCGAGACGCGTTGCGAGTAACGATCGCATTTTACTACGATTTCAATCACAGACGCGCATTCCTGGCCGCGGACGTTCGAGTGTGCACATTTTATCTCCGTCTTCTGCACATGGTAGAGTCTATTAAGGTGTTGCTATTACTGACGAAACTTCGCCGTGCTCATTCAGGGGCTGCAGAATTAAGCATTTCCTTCTGTAGATCTCGATGATCATTTTAAATGGCGCGTATTCGCGGCCGTTCCTGCTATTCGAGGGGATCATACAGCGAAGCTGATGCAAACGCTCAAAGTCGTTATATGCGTCTTTTCAAGGAGTTCTGGCTGAGGAGACGTTTATTGTTACGAAAATCCGGCAGAACCCATTGCACGATGACTGTAGAATTTATTACGAAAACACTGCCGTTCTACTGCTTGTTCCTGCTGTAACCTGTAATCACGTTGTTCAACTGTTTGTCGCGGGCCTATGAGGCCGCTTGCATGCAGCCTCTCGGCATCAAAGCAGGGCTCGTCTGATAGTCACTGACCTCGAAGCATTCCAGCAAGCAGAAGCTTCGGGGACTTTTCGCTCAGCCAGATGGTCGTCAGCGTGCCGCGAAACAAGAACTCGCCTCTCGAGTGCAGACCACTACCGAATCCTACATCGCCTACATTCAGGATAATTGGCCCTTTGTCGGAAGGTCGATGATAAGATGTCGGAACCGGACAAGGTTGGCCACATGGTGAAAAGAATCCCTGAAGATGCTTTTAATTTACTCGTCTTCAGGAACTGCCTCACAGTGGCTGACGCTACTCTAGAGTGTCGGCGGTTTGAGCAAGCGAAAAGTCGCCGCACCCAGTCGAGTTTCGTCCGGCTGCCTAACAACGCCGCTACTTGTTGCGAGGACCCCCCCGCTGCCTCGCCAAGCTCCTCCAACAGAAGACGTGGTGTGCATCACTAGACGCGAAATACAGGTCGCTTCACGTACTACTTTTCATAACCGCAACCACGACCCTGGACCAAGCATTGCGCTAATTCAAGCGCTTGTGCGCCAGGACTTGGAGCACGCTTGTGTTAGGCCTGTTTGTTCATTCAGTCGTGCGGCCGTGGACCCGACGCCCATTCGCCCCGGGAGCCACTTATCGCCGATATCGTGACCCAGCCTCTACACATGATGTCAGGCCGATTTGCTTCAACTGCAGAGGGATTGGTCACATTGCTCGCCAGCGCCGCAATCGGACGTATCCACCGTATCGCTCCTTCCTGCCCAACAGCCGCTAGGATTCCAGATACCCAGCATTGAGATCCCCAAGAACAAGATAAGGTTCTGGCAATTCGTCTATAAAGGACTGAAATTCATGTTTGTGTAAGTGGTAATGTTGCGGTATGTAAAGCGAGCAAATGGTGACGAGTTTGTTTAAGAGAACAAGTCGAACGGCCACTGCTTAAGGGGCGTTTGCAGCTATAAAAGTTGACACGCTACGCTTTTCTGAATTATAATGTCAACAACGCCTGAAGATGCAAGAGCATCATCACGGTCTTTACGAAACGTAACATACTGTCGGAGAAAGTTTCCATGTTCAGATTTTAAGTGAGTTTCCTGTACACACAGAACTTTTGGATTGTGTTCGTGGAGAAGTTCTTGCACATCATCGAGGTTCCTAAGAAGGCCTCTGACGTTCCGACCAAGTAAAGAATGTGCGAGGTATGATGGTATGTAAGGAGTTCATTTTTACAATAAAGAGCGTTCAGGTCAGCACACCGCCCTGCGGTACACCTGTCTCCTGTGTGATTGATTGAATGATTGATTGATGGGTTTTAATGGCGCAAGGGCATGTGTGGCCAAAGAGCGCCAAGTCTATGGATACATTCAATGATTTGTAATATAAATATAAAGGTCGTAAAAGAATGGTAAGGATGTTGAAGCGTGCTATACAAAGGAGCAAAAAATCTTCTAGTGACAAAGGTGTAAAACGCCTAGCTAAACAATGATGTTACTGTTATAAGAGGCATTTCAACTGTGGCATGGGTTATAACGACATATCGGTGAATATGAGCGATCACTTGGTATATGTTATATGCTATCTATATGTCATGCAGATTATTTGTAGTTTTTAGTGAGTATAAGAGATAAATATTTGCCTCGAAGCAATCAGCAAAGTACTTTTACCAAGTGAAAAAGCTGCGAGACCTCGAGGCATTCAGTACCTCAGGCCAGTAGCGCACCCAGGATCTCTGCCAGGGGGGGTTGACACTTAGCCAATTTCATTTCATTTCATTTCCTTAAGGACCCCGTAGTAGGGGTATTACATAAGGGGTGGGAATACAACAATACAAAGAAGTGTTACAATGCTTTCAATTCGTTACATGAAAACGTTGTTACATCTTGAATGACTTGTGATGAACAGGTGACCGCAGCGACTTGATGAGGACGGGCATTCCAGTCTTTTGATGCTTCTTTCCAGCCTTTAGATTCCAGTATTTAGAACCATGTAAACAGCAGCTGATTCCAATTTCTTCACGGGAAATTGTCACAAAATGCGCTTTTTGCGACTGTGCAGACGATTGCGCGTCTTACATCTTAGTTGCAGTACTCACGTGCGCAAGGAAAAAAAAGGGGTTAAACAAAAGGGGTGGTTAAGTCGGCCTCAGGGGGGTTACAACCCCCCCCCCCCCCCCCGTCGGTGCGCCACTGCCTCAGGCTCCTCACGTATGTTATAGAGCATGGTGGTTAGGATTGCAGTACACAGTATTTAAGAACTGCACGTCAAAGAGGTATTTAAAATCTCTTTTGACACTAAAAATAGGGACATTTGTGTAAAAATAATGCAAGATGAGACGGTATGTTGTGTGTGTAAAGTTCTCTAAAATGATGTACTCTTTTTTGGTGAAGTCTTGTACATTCAATTAAAATGTGCCGGACAGTGAGTTGTTCTCCACATTTTTCGCATACGGGTGGTGGTGTGCCCGTTAACAGGTCTATGTGTGTTGCGTATGTGTGTCCTATACGTAGCCTGCACAGTGTGGTTTCTGTTAGTCTAGCGACGTTTTTCTGGAAAAATTTGCCTAGTTGTGGTTTTATGGCATGTAATTTGTTTTCCGTTTCTGTATCCCATTGGGACTGCCAGTGCTGTCGTAGCCGGTTACGGGCGTAGGGTTTAATATCTCGACTAGGGACCATAGTAACTTCAATGTCACCACGTAGAGCAGCTTCTCTAGCACTCTGATCAGCCGTCTCATTTCCTGCTATGCCGCAATGCCCCGGTACCCAGCATACCACGAGAGAAAGTTCTTCATTGTAAGCGTTATAAATGGACTTTAGTAGGTGATTAAAAACAGGGTTGTCTCCCATCTTTCCCGAAGCTAGTGCAGTTACGACACTTAGTGCATCTGTGTAGATAACAGCTTTTGGTATCCTCTGTTGTCGTTTATGATCCACAGCCAGTCGAATATATCATATGCTTCCGCAGTGAATATGCTGCAACTTGTATTAAGAGTTCTTGTAATATTGTAGCTGTGACTATGTGCAGCACATGAGACTGCCTTGTGCGTCTTTGAGGCGTCCGTAAAATAGGACGTTGCGTTGTACTTGTCTTCCATTGATAGGAAGTGTTACGTAATAGCCTCGCTTGGTACGTTTTTCTTGTCAAGTGTTTTAAAGGACATGTCGCACAGAACTGGGCGGAGGCACCAGGGAGCAATGAGATCACTACGCCCAGTTTCGTGGACATCTGAGAAACTAAACCCAAGAGTTTGGGCAATAGTTGTGACAGCCAAAGGGAACGGCTGAGCTAGTGATGGCCTATTTGCGTACAGCTGTTCCGATGTTCGATTATTAATTAGTGTTCTGCAAGGGTGTTCCCTCCGAGCTAATATGTTAAGGGCATATGATTCCTAAATATGTTCTCTGATACTCCAGGGGCCATTGATTGGACTCTGCATCGAGGCTTTGAGTAGGACTAGTCCGAAAAGCACCAGTAGCTGGCCGAATGCCTAAATGGTATATGGGGTCAAGCATCTTTAATGCTGTTTTAGATGCTGACTGGAATACTATGCTGCCATAGTCCATCTGGCACTGCACAAGACTATTGAAGAGTGATAGCAGACATTGGGCGTCAGTTCCCCAGGAATAATGAGTAAGGATTTTTATGACGTTCAACGATTTTAGGCATTTTAGTTTTAAATTCTTGATGTGTGGAACAAATGTAAGTTTGCTATCAAAAATGACGCCGAGAAATTTATGTTCACTTTTGACAGTCACTGTGTGTTCATTTAATTCAATGGATGGATCAGGGTGCATGCTTTCTTTCTTGTAAATACTACGCATGTTGTTTTTTCTCTATTAAAGCGGAAACCATTATCGTTTGCCCATTTCGATAGTCTATTTACACTAAGCTGAACTTGACGCTCACACATAGATAAATTGCAAGATTTAAAGCTGACTTGCAAATCTTCTACGTAAGCCGATTATGCGATTGTTGGAGGTACAGTAGTTCGAAGAGAATTTATTTTCACAATGAACAGCGTACACTAAGTACACCTCCCTGGGGAACACAGTTTTCCTGCACAAAGGTTCTAGAAAGTCTGTTTCCTATCCTCACTCGGAACTTTCAATCGGAGAGCTAGCTCTGTATGACCTGGAGCATGTTTCCGTTTATCCCATATGCGGTCAAATCTTGCACTATGCCATACTGCCATGCTGCGTCGTATGCCTTTTCGAGATCACAGAATACAGAAAGGCAGTACTGATTGTGGACAAAGGCGTCTCGTATGTACGATTGGAGAAGGACCATGTTGTCGGTTGTTGATCTACCTGCACGGAAGCCGGCTTGGAGAGTATTTAGTATACAATTGTATTCCAAAAAGTGTATAATGAGGCGATTCATGATTTTTTCAAACAGTTTGCATAAGCAACTTGTTAAAGCTATCGGACGATAATTTGCAACCATGGAGGGATCCTTGCCTTGCTTGAGAATCGGTATAACGATTGCCTCTTTTTCACTGTTGGGCAAAGAGCCAGCGTCAAAGATTTTGTTAAAAAGGCCCAGCAAACACTCAAGCGTCTGCTTCGGCAGTTTCTTTAGCATTTCGTAACTGATCTGGCCCTTACCCGGAGCTGAACTTCGGCAACTGTTTAGAGCGATGTTTAGTTCGTGCATTGTTATAGTGCTGTTATAGACCTCTCAACTTCGTTTATGGGAAGGAAGTGGTCTACGTTCAGTCTGTTTCTTGTGCGCTAAAAACTCTTTCGTATAGTGATGTGAACTAGAAATGATTTCAAAATGCTCACCTAGTGTGTCAGCGTATTGTTCTAGTGTGTCGCCAAGGTTATTTACCAATGGGAGTGGGCTAGGAGCTTGGCCCTTAAGCCTTCGCACCCTCGCATACACCTTCTTTTTATCTGCATATGAGGTTATGTGCCATAGATAGTTCCTCCAGCTTTCTCTCTTGGCCTTGCGCCGGATGTGCCTTCCACTAGCGTTTGCCCGCTTGAAAGCGATTAGATGTTCTGTGTTGGGGTAGCGCGAAAGCTTACCCCATTCTTTATTTTGCCTCTTTTTAGCTATTTCACTCTGTGAGCCGTGGCCAAACCTTTGACATTTGATAAATCGGCGGGGATTTGGTATATACGGTATAACACGGATCTTATATATCCTGACTCAATTGATTCTGGTAGGTTGCTCATGGCGAAGGTCAAAATTAGGTGCTTTGTTGGTATTTCTTTGTTATCTCGTCTCAATTTCATTCTCTGTACGTTTATTACATCTTGCTCCTTCCATCCTTCAAGAAGTTCTGTTTCAGTTAGTTCCAAAAAGTCTTGTTCAGATACTACTCCACGGAGTGTGTTAAGTGAGCGGTGAGGAGAAATGGAGACAGGGTTGTCCCCAATCGCCATGAGGTTAGACAGCTTGCTGGGCTGTGTTTTATCACTCAGCTCCAGCAGAAAGTCGCCACTAGCCATCTTCGTTGCTTTGTAACCTGGTCCTATTATTTCAGTGAGAGATTTTGACACAAGAAATGGTGGGATTGTTCGAACAGTCTTGTCTGGAGTTTCACTAAGTACAACGTGGAATTTCGGGAATGTTTCTTTAGGTTGGACCAGAAAGTGGAATGTTGCGTCGGTGCGCCCCCTTTTGTGAGGGAGACGATCAGGTAGTGAAGGATAGCTTGATCCCATAATATATTAGCATTATATGTTCAGCAGTGATACCTGCCATAGTTCAAGCTATGTTATATGTGGTTACTCTGTTGGTATTTTTGGTAAAATAACTAGTGTTGGCCATTTGCTGCAGCCGAGTAGGCGGGGGAAAAGCCCAAAGCTCCTCCACCATGCCTCTCGGGCTACAGCAGTTGGTTGAGGATGTTGTATATGTGTGATGTTTGTTTGGTGTAGTTCTTGTGCTAAAATATACGTTAATTATACCTGTGGAAGGTTTTCGTTAACAATGGCCACCGTTTTTCCCTAAATTTATGTCGTTTTCTTTTCTTTAATTATTTCTGGCTTCCGTTTGTTTACTTCATTTCCTAGTAGTTCTCGTAATTTTTTTCCTTTATGTCACTACATTTGACAATTTAGAAAGTAGTGGTCAAAATTGTTACTCTTTTCCACAATAATAAATACAATTTGTTTTGAATTTACATCTTAGAAAATGAAAGGGAAACCTCCCATGGCCGGATAATGCTTGTGATAAGTGAAAATTGTATGGAAATTTTGGAAATCGGATGGAACATTTTTCATCCATTCATATGTAGAACTTTGTTTACCTTCTTCATTCAACAGTATGTTCCACTTTTCTTTAAGACCAAAGTACAGTTGTCTTTTATAAATCTTTTTGTAATCGGCATACTAATTACCGCTCCTGTCTTCGTTGCTTCCTCTGTGAAGTCATCGGCCAACGTCTTTCCCAGATCACCACTATGGCATTTCACGTAATATGTTACCTTTATTTCTTTCATATTGGTTAGTTTGTTTGATTTCGTGAATTATTGGATTGTTATTTAATGGATTGTAAAGTAGAAATACTATCCGAATGTAATTGTAATGATCGCTTTATTGGATTGTTATTTATGTATTTTAAAGTAGAAATACTATCCCAATCAATGTAATTGTAATCACTCTTTATGTATGTGTTTTCCATGTATTCTAATACTTTATTATTGCGATGGCTTCTGCTTCAAAATTGTTGCTGTTTTAAGTAATTTATATTGTTTTATTTGGAGTATTTTCCCCATTGTATCCATCAAAGGGGCCCTGAACCACCCCTCACGCTTGGTGAAATAACATAGTCCATGGGTAGCATACGGTGTTGTGAACATCACAGCCAAGTTCTATGGTCATACGCGGTCCGTGTCGCTTGCAAGCGGAGCGCGAAGTCACCTTTCTCTCAAACGCTCTCGTTTCAAAAGACCCCATGATCCTGGCTCTTTGTGGTTTATTTCGTAATAAAGCACACTGCAGTGCACGGCTGCTATTGGTCGCTGCAGTCGGCTACACCGCCGCTGCCGGGAGGCGTATTTCTATTTGCGCCCAAGCCCAGTGCTCGACCGCTGGCGCCGCCGTGCGCCGCTCGCGCGTACCATGTTTCTAGCCGCCGCCGTTGGAACGGAGAACACGCTGGGCTGGTGGTGACTAGGAACGACTGTGGCTGCTGCTAAGGGATCGATGCCATTCCTAAATAAAAGCATCACTGTTTTGATGATCCAAATGTAATCTCACTATCAGGGAGGGAGCAGTCTACCTGACTCAAGCAGCACTTTCCTCTAGCGTACGGGTACTGTCTCCCTCTCCATCCCGCTATGTTTCTGTGCGACAAACCTCTTTAACACCAAAGCTGTCCGGGGTTTTCTGAGCGATGTTACATTGCACGTTATTTGCCCAATAGTTTCGTAATGTATCCTCTCTGCGAAGGATGTCGCCGCGATAGTAGTTTTGCATAGCACGCGCCTCCAGGCCCTTGCGTTTCAAAGGTTCTGTCAAGGCACTAGTGCATTTAAAAAAAATTTATCGGTGATAAATTTTCTTTTATCGTCATTATCTTGCGATTTGTTCTTTCATGTTCATAGTGCACCTCATTAGCCATTGCCATAATTTTATTACATATATATTTTACGCATCTTACAGCGATTGTTTTTAGGCCCTTTTACAGCCACGACACATCTACCTTTCGCAATTCATTGCTCCATTGTCAACTCATGAACACTGGCCTGGTGCTCTTTGACCATAGCTGGCCCTGGCGCCATTAAGCACCATACATCATCATCATCAGCTTCTGAAAGGCACAAGCTGGACACGCTCATCCGTAAAAGCATCAAAAAAGTGATAGGAGTACCAATAATTGCCAGCACGGACCGCCTTCTTCAACTAGGAATACATAATACCCTCAACGAAATCATCGAAGCTCAGGAAACGGCTCAAGTATCACGACTCTCTAGCACCCCTGCGGGGAGGGAGATTCTCGCGGTCTTAGGAATCGGCTCCACTGTAGCGATGGAACGTACATGTGAAATGTCAGATTACCTACGGGACAACATTATGGTTTTTCCTTTTCCCAAAAACGTGCATCCACAACACACTGCGAGCAGGCGCAAAGCTAGGGCTGTGGAATTGCTCCGGAGGATGAAAGCCTCGCCTCACACGGTCACTTTCGTTGATGCGGCCCAGTATGGGCACACATCAGACTTCGTCGCAACGGTAGTTAATCACGACGGACACGTCACATGCGCGGCCTCCATCAGAGACAGCACCCCGGCTAGGGCAGAGCAGGTTGCGATCGCGCTGGCACTTCTCGACCATGAGAGAGGTGAAATATTTACTGATTCGAGGGCGGCGGTTCGGGCATTTGCCTCTGGTACCATCGCCGAGGAAGCTCATCGAATTCTCAAAGACAAAGTCATCCAGCCACATACAATCACGTGGTTCCCGCACACCTCGAACCCCAACTCGACTCCCTTCTCAACCTCAATGACATCGCACACGTCCAAGCGCATGAACTAACCCTTCGCGCTGACGTCACTGCGAGTCGACGCTCCGTCAATTCTAGGCTCGTCGAGTTCCGTGACACTCCCCACCTTTAACGAGGTTACCAAACACTACTACATTGGTAGGAGACTATACCCTCCCCCACACGGCACACCTAACCAGACCTCAAGCTGTCACACTACGCATGCTGCAGACGGGTTTATATGCCAACCTGAATTTATTTCACTACATAAATCCAGACCGGTTTAGTCCAAACTGCCCAAGCTGCGGACAACGTAGTACTTTAGACCACATGCTCTGGGGATGCCCCTCGTTACAGAGGGGCCCGCATCCATGCACTGCAGAGGAGTGGAGCTCTGCTCTTCGGAGCTCCGACCAGTCACGCCAATTTTGGGCTGTCCAGAGAGCCCACGATGCGGCGCTAGAGCTCGATCTCCCCGTGCCGACGTGGGTGCGGCCCGCGGCTTCGTCGCCTCCCTGAGAGGGGGCAACGGAGCTTCTCAGGACCTTCATTAAAGTTCTCTCTCTGTCTGTCTGTCTGTCTGTCTGTCTGTCTGTCTGTCTGTCTGTCTGTCTGTCTGTCTGTCTGTCTGTCTGGTCTGTCTGTCTGTCTGTCTGTCTGTCTGTCTGTCTGTCTGTCTGTCTGTCTGTCTGTCTGTCTGTCTGTCTGTCTGTCTGTCTGTCTGTCTGTCTGTCTGTCTGTCTGTCTGTCTGTCTGTCTGTCTGTCTGTCTGTCTGTCTGTCTGTCTGTCTGTCTGTCTGTCTGTCTGTCTGTCTGTCTGTCTGTCTGTCTGTCTGTCTGTCTGTCTGTCTGTCTGTCTGTCTGTCTGTCTGTCTGTCTGTCTGTCTGTCTGTCTGTCTGTCTGTCTGTCTGTCTGTCTGTCTGTCTGTCTGTCTGTCTGTCTGTCTGTCTGTCTGTCTGTCTGTCTGTCTGTCTGTCTGTCTGTCTGTCTGTCTGTCTGTCTGTCTGTCTGTCTGTCTGTGTCTGTCTGTCTGTCTGTCTGTCTGTCTGTCTGTCTGTCTGTCTGTCTGTCTGTCTGTCTGTCTGTCTGTCTGTCTGTCTGTCTGTCTGTCTGTCTGTCGGATACGTATTGAGACGGTGCAATGGCATGCGCTTCATCGGCAAGCGCCGAAATTTACTGAGGTGAAAAAAAAAGCTAGTGGAAACGGCGATGCTGCTGCATAAAGGACTCTCACAACCACGAAGGCCAGCCCGGGATAAAGGTGTACAGGTTTTCTGGCAAGTCTTACGAAATCGAACGGCGAAATGAATGGATCGCAGCTGTGAGGAGCTTCTTTCATATTTATGAGAAGGGTTTGTTTTGTAAATCGTGCTACGCATGCGCGCTTCACAGCTCGTTGTGCGACGCCAGCGGCCATGGCCAGCTGCTAAACATTTAAAAGAAATTTGTTACGACTGTGCTGATTTGACGACTGCTTGCCGTCGCCTGAGAATTCGGTATATTTGATCAGCATTGCACTGGCATGTGCGATGAGCAATATTTTATTTTGTGCTGGTGAGCGCTGATTCATAAGACGATCCTCGTTTCGGCCGCTGGCGCTTGAGAGGTGCAGTTTCACATAGTGCGATTTTTCTTCTGATTTACATTTGCGATATAGCATAAACCTGATCATATGGATATTCTCTCTGATGAATTTTTTAATGGTTCATTATCACTCATAAAGCTGCCAATCATTTCTTTTCGTTATTATAAGGATTAATTATCTTGGTAAATTACGCATTTCATGAACAGATACAAGGCTTTACACTTTTCGCGTGACGAACAGATTGTGAAAGGCCGGATAAATAAATGTTCGTTTGTCTCACTTGCCCCTCAAAGCGACTCGTAGTTGTGCGGATTACGTCGGCAAGTAAGTGCCGATTCCGTGTTCAACAGTGAGCCATATGACAGACCGCTTACAACTGCTTTAAAACCGCAAAAGTTTTTGTTTCGCGGCGTGCCAGACCACCACGTACACAACGTTAGAGCACCGTGGTGTCACACAGTCAATGTCAATCAAAATCATGCCCGATTCTGATCACATTTCTCAATCTCGATCAAGCATGGTCACTGCCACACGGTCCAACAGTCCGAATCGAGTTATTTAGCTCACTCGAAACGACTGTGCGGACGACAGCCTACGAGTGAGCGTGTAGCCGCACGCGGTCCAGATCGAGCTGTATGACAATCTAAAGTAACAATGTGACAGGGGCATCAAATGATAGGCCGCGGCGTACAGTGCGGCGACACCTCACTGTATGCATTGCTAACAGTGAGGTGTCGATTCAAAATCAGTCAACTACAACGTTTTCAGGGTACCAGTTTAGTGACTTCAATTTTGGTGTAACAGTAGACTTTACTCATGCGAACGATGATTTCCTATAGTTGCTTTCCCTGCTGCGAACGGCACTTCCCGTGAACGTCCACGCCGTCCACTTCTTTCACACAAGCAACATGCGAAGCAGCGTAGAGCTTGCCTCCGCTGGTTAACACGGCACCATGAAAGTAGTCGTCTATTCCTTTAATAGGACGGTTTCATAGGGCGGCGCCCCCGAGATGGCGTCAGCGTCGAAACAATTGCTCCGCCATGATTCGGGTCGCCCGGCAACCGGACGAACCTATGCGCGGGGAAAGCGAAGTACTATAGCACGGGAGTTGTGGTAGGTCTTCAGTGAAAATGGTGAACTGTGCTGTGTTTGGTTTCAACAACCACACCAAAAAGAAGCCCGGAGATCAGAAGGCCTCCGATGTCGGCTTTTTCTGCACCCCAAAAGTCATCGTCAATCTATGCAAGCATACGAAAGAGGTCGCAGAACGACGAAGCGCGGAATGGGTCCGGCGTATCAATCGGAGAGACTTGAACAACTCTGCAACCCACTACCGCGTGTGCGGTAAACATTTCATTTTCGGTATGTTTACGAGCAATATCAAAGCGATCGCATTTTGCTCTAAGCTGCCCTGAAACGCTATAGTTTTCGCGGCGTGTTAAACACGTTTGTTTACGCAGCTGGAGACGGGTGCGCGCTACGTCACGGGCTACTGCTCAAGAAACAGTCGGTTAAACGCCCTCCCCCATTAGCAGTAAAGTAATAACTACAGACTTGGACAGTTAAATCACTATCGCTTGAGTAGCAAATACTTTATTTTCGCTAAGTTTGCAGAACATATGCAAGATATTACGGAGCGGTTTTGCTCTAGGTAGGTGCTGGGTAAAGCTGCGGCGTGTTACCGACTGTTTACGCATCGGTAGACGAGCGCGGGCTACGTCGCTGGTTGGTTGAGGAAGTAGTCTGCTAAGCATATTAGCAGTCACATCGCTGCTGGTTGCGTTTCGCAGGACGCCCTTCGTACGCAATGGCCGAAACTGATCCGGACGACGATGCGGCGGCCGTCTCCAAGGTCCCTCACCCGTGGCTGTTGCACCCATCCACTTGTGACATAGTTGCGGGCCTCCATCGATTTGTAGGCCTTTAGTTCGTCCCTGGTCGCGAAACTTGTGCCGTGGACGAGATAGCCTTATGTCCGTGAACTCCAAGCGCGGAAGAAGATTCACGTCGCACACTGGTTCGTTGCCGTCGTAGTCATATATGGGTCGACGCCGCTGCAAAGATTAATTTTCTACTCATAACGAATTTTCTCCGGACCCCCGGAGGTCATGTGCGTAGGCACTAAATCTCATTGTTTTGCCCGTCGAGACATACCACGGACACAACCACTTTGCGCTGCTCACCGTCGCAACAGGGCAGACGGGATGCCGACCTCAAACAAGGCGGCAACCGCGGACGCCGCTAGCGCCCCAAGTGGATGACCTACAATGCAACCCTCCTATAGGCCTGAACCCCGCAAAAACTATTTGTGACATCACAGAGGGTCACGCTTGCACTTTCACGTACACGCACGCACAAAAAGGACGGCGGATCGCGGACAAACGTGCGGCTTTCGGAGACGTGTATACGTAGTTCCGATATCTCGCGGTCTTCCCACTTTCCCAGTTTTGCGCCGCCTGCCACATGCGGCGCTGAGCATCGCGGCACCGCTGCTAAAGTCCCTTGATGTAGGCAAGGGGCTTTAACCGCTGCTGCGCAGCAGCGCCGCCTGTTGACTGTGCGGAGCCTATAGTCCGACGTAGCGTGAACGCGCGCACAGGTTATGTCACGTTGGCGAGAAAAACACCGGCTATAGTTCGACCGATGGTGCGACGTACTGGCGCCGCCAACGTTACCGGACGCGCGGCCAATGCGCTCCGACTCGCCCGGCTACTGATGACGTTCGCCCGCGTGCCGATGGACTATAAACGCGCCTCCATGCTCTCTTGTGGTTTGACCTCTACCTCTCAAGGTGAAAACTGTTGAGTCGCCAATAGCTGTCCGACGTAACGTAATGAAGATTAGCGTAATGAAGTCAAGACGACTCAATATTTCAGTTATCTTATGTATGTATAAACATTTTATTCAGTAAATGCCCGCTCACAGGCCCTTTCCATTGACTGGGGTCACTGATGGTGATGGTTTCAATGTTTTAACTTTCTTCCCTCTAACTTCACCCTTCTCCTACTAATTAACTTTCCCCTACACTCACCCTTTTTTCTATCCTGCACAGAGGAGGAGATGAAAGGTCAATGTCGCATACAGGTAGAATGACAGTGCTTGGTCTCAGAGACATTTGAGTACTGGTGGGAACACCTGCACTCAGAAAAACTGGAATGAAGGACCGAGGAAAGCAAAATTGAACAAGAAGAAAACAGAAGAGTCTACCAATGAGGCTACCTCAACAAAAACAACGAATGAAGAAGAAGCAAGCACTAGAGAGACCCATCGTTCAACAAGTTTGCCCTCGGATGACCAACAGTAAAAGGAAGTGAAAGAAAGTCAAAACGTGTACGAAGCAACAAACCAAGTCACAAACCCAGAGTTCAAGTACTGGGATGGTGATGAGGAGCATCAAACGCAAGAAAAACCAAAGAACAGCAGAGAGACAACCGACTTACAAATGGAAGTGCAATCAACGTCAGCCCATCCTAAGGTCACAACAGAAACAGAGAATAATTAGTTCTTGGCTCACAAAGGCGCACAAATCCATCATGTCTGCCTTAATCAAAATCTCAACAATAACGGCAGGGGATGAAGCCGTAACTCAACAAATTGAGGCTATCATTTCTGAACAGGCAAAAATGAAGTCCCTGGTGATGGAACACTACAGGAGAATGCCTTCCAAAAAGGAAGGGTTGAAGAATTGGAAAAGAATAAGGCCGAGAACAACCACACAGAAGCACAAGATGCACATCAGAGTGTACGCACACTGGGAGAAGAAACCTGCAAACCGTCATATGCAATGATTGTGACATCAGACACGCTCCATAAGAGGGAAATGGCAGATCTCATCAAGCGGAAACTGGGTCCTCTCCAACTTAGGATTCAAGATGCCACGATGAGAGTAGGCAGAGAAGGCATCACACGACGAGGTCTTCAAAGGAAGCGTCAAACAAGTTGATGCAGAGCATTCAAAGTACCAAGGAACTGACACCAATCACAGCCAAACTCCCAAAGGAGAACAAAATTCACATTAAATTTGTCGGTGTCGTAGAGCATTTCCAGCTGGAATCCCTCCCAACTAGGGTGATTGCACAAAACCACCTAAACTGCGAGCAGAAAGACCTTGAAGTGCGCAAGAACTGGAAAGGAAAACACGGTAAAACTGTTGTCCTGGCCCTGAACCGCAGAGGTCTCGAGGCAGTGAGATCAAGAGAAGCACTGTACATCGGGTTGACGAGGTGTGCAATCTTTGACCTTATCTTAAATCCACGATGCACAAAATGTGCCTCCCATGGACAATGGAATACATCCAATCTTTTCAACGTAACGGACCGCACCGATGGACAAACTGTGGTCCCAGCGGACATGATCATAAAGAATGTGAAACAGAACCAAAGTGCAGAATCTGTCAAGTAGAAGGACTCGAAGACACTGAGCACCCAATGATATCATGGGACTGCCCAGTCTACGTCAACAAGGTCCAAGCAGAGAACCGCAGGATAGTAGCATGCTTGCTTTAAGGTACCGCCTTCACGTAAGCAGGATGGCAAATGAAGCAGAAATGAATAGTCAATGCAACCACTTGAACATAATCCAAGTTAACCTTGAAAGATCATTCAACGCTACCCAAACACTCAGAAATAACCTCCTTGAATTCAAACAAGATATTATTCTAATTCAAGAACAACATGCATTAAAGAACAACATAATTAGATTTTCTCTAAGAGATAGAATAATTTCATCAGGTGAGACTCCAATGACACCCGCGATCATTCGTAATAAGGATATGAGTCTTCCCCTACCAAATAACGCCGAAAATTTTCATAACCAAATTCAAATGAAGTAAAACAACTGTAAATATTATTCATTGTTACATCCCCAAAGGAAAATATAGAAGGTAGATGCAAAATGAACACATCATAGTCGCTGGGGACTTGCTAAGAACAGGATATGGGGAGGAGAAATAACAGATAAGAATGGCGTCGAATTATTCGAATTTATAGATGTAAACAATCTTAACGTAATTAATAACGACAGCACTCCTACATTTGAAACTAAAAACGGACGGAGCTGGATTGACATAACCGTTGTTTCACAAACAGTCCTTCCACACGTAGAAAAATGGGAAGTATTAGATACACCAACTGAATCAGATCATAAATACATACGAATTAAAGTCTTGAATAAAAATCCCAGCAAAGAGAAACGACTAAGATGGGAGAATTTAAATGTTGCAATAGTTAAAATACAGTTGCTTTGAAAGTGTAAACAAAAAAGTCGCAGTTTCACCTGAAAGGCGAAGCATCAATTGCGACAGCAAATTTGTAGAGAGCTATACGGAGTAATGATAGTAGCTTTATCAGCTGTATAAACTTGGACATGCAGCAGCACCGGCCACACGTAGAACTTGTCGACGCCGTCGGCGTTTTGCCCGCGTTCGCACAAAATGCGTGCGGCGTTGGTGACTGTTGCCGGAGCATCTGATATAAATAGGCACTTGGTGCCGCAGCTAAACGTCGCCTCCCTTCCCTCCCCCCCCCCCCCCCCCAAGGCCTTTCGCGCGTCGGAAGAAGGCGCGTTTGCTCTACATATATGGTGACTGGAAAGGAGGAAAGAGACGCCTACTTCTGCAGCCCTTAAGGGAGCACGGCGCAGAACGCGCGTTTGTTCTCCGCCGTGGCTTCACTCCCCGTGAAAGCGCGCGTCCCTTGCGCCCTTTAACTCGCACGTACAGCGTTCGGCGGCGCGCGGCGATGATTTCATCTCCATTGACGTCATACGGAACTTCACAGCGACGGCAACGGCGACGCCGACGGCAGAAATCTGCTTTGGAGTGTCCATATAATTGCTATCGCAATAAAAAAAACATTGAAAAGACCACAACAACTATAGTCGGATAGAATTTTAGAAGGCAGCGGCATTTGCCCCTCAAAGGCGGATGCACACGAGCCTCCACCAATGGGCGCGCACTTCAGGTGACGTCATGAGCCGGACGGCCGGTGTCCCCGCCGACGGAGAACATGCCTAACATGGCCGCCCTCGCTTCGAACTGGGCTTAGCCGCGTCAGCTCTGTGCGTCTCCCTTCGTCAGAGTGAATTCGAATTGTTTGTGGTGGTCTGTCATGCCGGAAATATTATTGTGAGCTTACGATGCACAATTTATGCCGCGTGCGTTTGTTGTGAGCCGTGAGCCGGCGAAGAAAGATTGCAGCGAACATCGGTGTCGCTGCGCTGCGCGACACCGAATGTGTGAGTTCTTCCGTGCGTGTATGTATTTATTCCTATTTCTATCCTTTTATTTTTGCATTTGTTCTTGTAAGCATGCTGCAGCCACGTCTTTTTTTTACAATTCCATTAACTCGTCTCATTCAAAGCACCAAGTCCTGTGAACAGCACGGCTAGCCTCTTCGTTGTCTTTAAAACCATTCGCTCTTGTCTACCTTGCCTTCTCAGTCTACCACCTTGCTTTGTTTTCTCCTACTATTCTGGCCTTGCTTCTTGTGCTGTTGCCGCAACGTGATTAACCAACTTGCACCAAGAAAAGTTTCATCAGCTGTAACAACAGAAACATTCACAGATAAAAAATGTTAAAAGCATCACGTGGCTTGCACAGTTACTTCGTCTCCTACCCCTGTTAATGTGTTTATGCATCAGTGCATACGGTAGCTTGCCAGAAGTGCACATGAAAAGGTGCCATGTTGTGAAACAGCTCCTTGCTATGTTGTTGCATTCAGTTTTAATAAACAGATGGCTTTGCTGCCCGTCACATGTGGGGTATCATTTCCTGTCTTGGCGCTTTCATCATTACAAATGGTGTTTTCTAGTGAATGGAGTCCAGCAAAGCAGTGCTGTGAGAGCTTTTGCAACTTTCACCATTTATTAATTCACCAATATCACTGTCTGAATCTGTCCGTCACTTTGCCTACGGCTTGTAATGAACAAAGTGACTCACTAAAACACGTTAAACTTTGCTGAGCATTTTTCCGGTACGTAAATATGACAAAAAATGCTAGCAAAGTTAATCACGTTAATAATTGTGCTTGCATTCGCATTACTTGCTCGAGTCAGATTAATAAATTGAAAATTGGCTATGACAACACTTCAATTTTTAGTGCAGACTGCTAACGGAGCCATAAATCGTGCTGTGAATGCTGTTATTTCACTATGGGGTGCGTCAAACTCGACGGTGGCTGCCTGAATGAGCATTTTGGGCCTCACTAAGCTAATGATGTTTTATATTTGTTCTCTTAATTGCATTACTTGTGTGAGCCAGTTAACAAAATAAACAATGCAACCACATGAATGTGGCATTCAAGCTGCTGACAGTGGCTGTCAGTTTCGTGTTGTCTGCTGCTATTTCACCACCACTCGCTATGACATGACTGTGATTTCCTGTGTAGACTGCTAACAGAACCATAAAGCGTGCTCTGACTTCTGCTATTTCACTATGGGGCGCGTCAAACTCGACGGTGGCTGCCTGAATGAGCATTTTAGGCCTCACTAAGCTAATGATGTTTTATATTTGTTCTCTTAATTGCATGACTTGTGTGAGCCAGATAACAAAATAAACAATGCAACCACATGACTGTGCTTTGGCATTCAAGCTGCTGACTGTGGCTGTCAGTTTCGCGTTGCCTGCTGCTATTTCAGCCCCACACGCTATGACATGACAGTGATTTCCAGTGCAGACTGCTAACATAATCATAAAGCGTGCTCTGACTACTGCTATTTCACTATGGGGCGCGTCAAACTCGACGGTGGCTGCCCGAATGATCATTTTGAGCCCGCCCACGATAATCTGGGTTAACAATAGTGTTTCAATTCAGATATACCAGCATTTAAATGTGTTTCTATGCCACTTCTTAAATCGAGCAAAATGTGTGCAGGACGTTGCTTATCAGAATTGAGCTTCTATTATAAGGAAGATGCCATAAATGGAACTGCTTATTTATTTGAGAGGTCACGGAATGGATGGTTGGCTGTTGCGAACCCACCAGCAAAATTTTGGTAGCCCTAATATGGGCTGTTCTTTCGTTAATAAGAAGCCTTTATGCTTCGTCGAGTGGCTCAATGTCAGACAGGTCGCAGTCGGAGCCGCTTTCTTCAGTGTCATCTTCACCCAGCTGGATGATGATGGGTTGAATGTGCTCACTATACATGAATGTGGTTGAATGTGCGCACAGTACACCGCCTTAGGGCGCGTTCACACTGAGACATTCGGCGTCTGGAGCGGCGCTGAATCCAGTTCGGCGGCGGCGAGATCCGCCGGAATAGCCCTTTCCGCGCCGATTGGTCTCGGACCGATTTTTGCGGCAGCTGCCGCCGGATTCCCTCACCGCGGACCAATCGGAGTGCGAGTGAGAATTTCGAAGATGGCGGCCGAGTCGGACGCGCGCGCGTTGTCGCAGTCGTGTCTGTCGCGACGTCGTAAATGCTGATCGAATTGGTCTGAAACTTAATTGTTGTCACAAATAACAATACATAGTACTCCACGTCGCGATCTCGCAGAAGGGGTAGTAGTTTGGTGGCGTGACCAAGCTTTTCGCGCTTTTGCAAAGCAGCATGAACACACCATCGCCGCTGGCGTCGTCTCTTCTGCGAATGCTTCTGCGCGTCATGCATCGCCAGAAAGGTGCTTGCCAACAAGCCTAGCAGTACTGCCTCTTCGTGATCAGGGTTCATTATCGTTGCTTGTTCGTTGTTCATTGTCGTTGCGCAAAAATAAAATCACGCGAACTCTACACGAGCGGAGATAACTGCGCAGTTTCGAGGCTGCGGGCACATCCGGTATATCCGGCGCTTGTTTGTAGGTTAGCGCTTTACACCGCAGATGGCGCTGTATCGCGTTCCGGCGGCGCGGTGGGCTAGCAGTGTGACCGGCGCGAATTTCGGCGGCAGGAGAATTCCGTTCGCTGTAGACGCCAGATTCCCCAGTGTGAACGAGCCCTTAGTGATGGGAGTTCCATACGCTCCGAGAACTCGGTAGTTATCTTCTCGACCGTCGGAATCTTGTTGCGGCGAAAGAAATCGTGCACACGTCCTCAGCGCGCACAGCGTGACACTGTCAAACTTCGCGCGGCGTCTTCTCTTCTCCGCATTGCGTGGGCGCTTTCGCGAGGGCGTCGTCAGTTTGCAACCTGAAAAATGCGAAGCTTTAACTTCCTCCCTCACCCTGAACACAGTCCTTTCGTGAACACCGAGCATGTCGGCGATAAACTTTCTCGTGTCCTCCACGCTGCGTTCAGGCTGCCTGTTACGCCAAAACGTGTAGCAGTGAAAGATCATGTTTCGTGAATCGCTGTTCAGGATGTGGCCGCTCTTGTTCTTGCCGAGGCTCACTGGTGGTGTGGTCATTGAGGCGACACAAGGCTCGTTCGGCAACAAAGTATCGCGTTCCGAAGTCACCTCGCTGGGCTCCATGGCGGAAAACTGGCACGGAATGCCGCGCGCGATCGTGCGCGAACTCACGAGATCGCACGTTCGCAACCGCGAAAAAAGAAAAAAAATATATTAGTTAAAAATTAAGCCTAACACATTAAAAAAATAAGCTCGCGCGAACACACAAAAAGTATATATCAATCTTATGCTATTAAGCCAGCGACTGCTTTATAATTACACGCCCGGTGCCGTAGATCTTGCTCCGTAGCAGACGACGCACAGCGTTGTAGAAGGCCGGGAGTTATTTTTCTCTCGCGATCCGGCATGTGCGGTAGCATTTCCATCATGATAGTTTTACCAAACCACTCGTCAAGTTACACAAATCCTATTTATACCCACAAATACGCGTTTTATAAGCAGTCACAATTTTTTGAGCGGGAATATTTCTTTAGTCGCGGAGGAATTGGCTGCTGCGCTTCGGTCAACTGGGCGGGGCCTCTCCTGTCTTCTAAAGTTGTAGCCGACTATAGATGAAATTAAGTGAGATTTATACAAAAGAATAGCACTGTTCAAGAAAAAATTTTCCGATGCAAAATAACACGGAAAAGATAGCGAAGCCATGGTGGACACCGCAACTAGAACTAGAGCGTAAAAAGTCAGGGCTCACAGACGCAGGTACCAAAAAGCAAGAGACCAAAACCAAAGGGAGGTATACAAAAGAAGCTATTATGAGGCATTTACATTATATCAACAACACATCAACTAAAGTCAAGATAATTCTTCGCATGAATATTGTGCAGAAATAATAAATAAAAGCCCATTCAACTTGGTATACAAAATCGCCGCGAATAGAATTAAAAATCGCTAACATTACAACCAATACTCAAAGCAGATGGACAAACAACATCAATAGAATAAACGGTAAATGAAATAATGAGGACTCTATACCAAATCGGAGAAGATCAAGATAAGTCTCAAAAAACAAATGTAATACTTCAAACAGACAAAGCGAGCAATAATACCTCAGCAATAAGTGCAAGACAAGACGACGACATACTATTCACTGAAGAGGAGATAAGTCAAACTGTTCGAAAACTTAAAAAACTAACAGCACCAGCCTCAGACAATATATCTACGTCTTTCCTCCAAACATTATACAATAAACACCAAGCAAACATTCCATTTCACATTTAACAACGCATTTATATTAAAATACTTTCCAATGGCATGGAGGAAAGCTCGAGTAATTTTAATTCCCAAGCAAAGCAACCATCAACAAACGGATGCAAACAAATTCAGACCAATAGTCATAATTTCAATATTTGGTAAAATATACGAAAAACTACTATATCAAAGAATATATCACCATCTTCACTCCAAAAAGCTCATTTCAGATAATCAATATGGCTTCACACATGGCAAATCAGCAATAACGCAAATAATAAAATTAAAATAATAATAGAAAAAGCAAAGCTAGACAAATTAAAAACAGCAATAGTCTCCTTAGAAACAAAAATGCCTTCGGAAGCATAGACACAACCGCAATCTTAAGAGAACTAGAAAATCTCAAACTACCACATATCATAATTCAGATTACTGAACACTTACTCCATAAAAGAAGCGTCATATAAGATTTACCATCCCGTACCCTATTGAAAATTTGCCCGATGCTGGGCATGATAATTCAGATTACTAAACACTTACTCCATAAAAGAAGCGTCATATATGATTTACCATCCAGTACCCTATTAAAAATTTGCCCGATGCTGGGCATGATGGAATACATCATCCATCATCACGGTAGATTATGGTAATGGGCATGCTGGACAGTGGGCATGCTGGGTGATAGGTAGAATGCTGGGTGATGGGTGGAATGCCGGGCGATGGGTGGAATGCCGGGCGATTGGTGGAATGCTGGGTATAACAGTGGGCACATCAGGTCAAATGCAAGTTGTGTAATGAACCGAAGGAGCAGCCACTGCACTTAGGAAGCTCATGATGGGCTATCTTCATGCGTGCTTGAGTCTTGCAAAGTGTGCAGTCTATCTACATGTGGCCAAGTATGCCGCTACATTTTCATGCCATAAGGAATCGATCTGTAGCACCATAATATGTTCCATATCTTCACACTTTATTGAAAAAATGCAATAGGTTAAGGTGATTCACGTCTTCCATACTCGCTTGCCCTCGCGCCCGCTTCTGTGAAGAAGCTCCAAAGGTGCTTCCTTACAGAAGCAAGGCGGTGCTCTGGAGGTGGTGCTGGTGGCCCCATCGGATGTTCCCCTATGTACTTCTCCAGGCAGTCTAAAAGAAGAGTGCAATAAATATAGAAATAAATTCTTTTTGAAACCATTTGTAGTAATAACTGAATATAGGAAATCTGTTGCAAAAGATTCAACAAGTTTCAAATAATACAATGCAGCATATATTACACACAAACATGCTACCCAGCGCGCATGGCAGAGCAGATTTATTTGCAGTGAGAATGCATGCACATGCATCACACTGTTTTGCTCAGTCGCATGGGATTTCAGTAGGTGTTTGCCAAAGCCATGCCTCTTCTCATCAGGAGTTTGGCTTTACTGCAAAGTTTAGTCAAACGGCAGCTGCATTCGAAGCACCGTCAGGCGGACTTATTGCTTCCGATTTCGCATAATTTGTCTGCTCTTCAACCACCCAAATTTCTGTCAGCTTTCGAGAGCCACGACTTGGCTAGACTGTCTCTAACGCAAGGGTTGCTGAACAGGCGTGTTGGTAAAGTTTCATCTTAGGTTAGCAGCGCCACGATCTACATGGAAGCGAGAGAAGGGATAGGAAAGAGCGCTGACTTACAGCAATTTTATTGGGCACATAACCAAGGTTTAAATACCACGCTAAGGCACAAAAGAAAAAAAACAGAAAGGTAGCACATATTCAGGACTCGGCTTCCAACATACGATATGCAAATCATGTGGTTAAATATTGCACTTTTTTATCGCACAGTGACAATGAAGGGGCACTGACACAGCGCTCCCCAGATTTGAGAATTTCGAGCGCTTCAATAATTTCTCTAGTATGCTTGTTTTTGTTGCGACTGATAATTTGTGTGCTATCAGATAAGGGTTTGCAACGGTTGTCTCTGCAATGAATACCGAGATGACCAGAAACGAAGTTGAAAACATGATTATTATGCTCATTTAATCGTTCATTGAGACAGCGTCCCGTCTGACCAATGTATTCGCGGCCGCAGGAAAGAGGAATGTTGTAAACACCTACAGCGCACGTGACAAAGCGGTTATGATGGTTGGTTCTGCAGCAACTTTTTCTTTCTTTGGGATTACAGTTGACCTGCCTGCATAAGCGTGACAGCTTATGTGGTGCCGAAAACACAACATCGACACCAGCACGCCGACCAACTTTCTTGAGATTATGGGATGTGTGGATGTAAAGGATGACGGTGACTCTCTTCCTGGAAGTGGCAGAATCTGGGTTGCTAGCTTTTTCTTGCTTATGCAAGCTTCCGGCTACTGACGTCAGCAGACTGCCCGGGTAGCCCGATTGCTCAAGTCTCCGGGCCTGTTTCCCGAAACTGGTTTCCATTAAGTGGTGACAGGACTTTGAAAAGGAATTAGTGAAGCATAGGCAAACGATTCCTTGCTTGATGAGCTTTGAATGGGCTGAGTTAAAAGGTAAAAGCGCTTTGCAATCTCTGGGTTCATACATCTAGCACAGCTGGTTGTTCCTAAAAATGAGTCAGGTCTAAAAACCTAATCGAGTCGGCAACTGGCAGCTCATGGGTTAAGACAAATGGATGAAGACATTCTTTAAACAGCGATAAAGCATCACGGCAGCTAGTTTCGACAGTGTCGGCGTCAGTATCTAAATGAACATCTACAAACCTAAAAACTTTTTCCACGAAAGACGGAAGGCGTTTGGAAAGCGCAGGGCGGGAAGACGTATCTACAAAGGGGCGGGGTTTGCATCCGTTCATGCATAGCGCCCATGCTGAGTGACATCTTGCTAGCCACTCACGGCTGTGCACTTTCCAAACTCCTTCCGTCTTTCGTGGAAAAAGTTTTTAGGTTTCTAGATGACTTTTTGGTTCTTTTAGATACTGACGCCGACACTGTCAAAACAAGCTGCTGTGATGCTTTATCGCTGTTTAAAGAATGTCTTCATTCATTTGTCTTAACCCAGGAGCTGCCAGTTGCCGACTCGATTAGGTTTATAAACCTGACTCATTTTTAGGAACAACCAGCTGTGCTAGATGTATGAACCCAGAGCTTGCAAAGCTCTTTTACCTTTTATATCAGCCCATTCAAAGCTCATCAAGCAAGGAATCGTTTGCCTATGCTTCACTAATTCACCTTTCAAAGTCCTGTCACCACTTAATGGAAACCAGTTTCGGGAAACAGGCCCGGAGTCTTGAGCAATCGGGCGACCCGGGCACTCTGCTGACGTCAGTAGCTAGAAGCTTGCAAAAGCAAGAAAAAGCTAGCAACCCAGATTCTGCCATTTCCAGGAAGAGAGTCACCGTCATCCCTTACATCCACACGTTGTCCCATAAGCTTGAGAAAGTTCGTCGGCCTGCTGGTGTCGATGTTGTGTTTTTGGCACCACATAAGCTGTCACGCTTATGCAGGCAGGTCAACTGTAATCCTAAAGAAAGAAAAAATTGCTGCAGAACCAACCATAATAATCGCTTTGTCATGTGCGCTGTTCTTTACAACATTCCTCTTTCCTGCGGCAGCGAATACATTAGTCAGACGAGACGCTGTCTCAATGAACAATTAAAGGAGCATAACAATCATGTTTTCAACTCCGCTTCTGGTCATCTCGGTATTCATTGCAGAGACCACCGTTGCAAACCCTTATTTGATAGTGCAAAAATGTTCAGACGCAACAAAAACAAACATACTAGAGAAATTATTGAAGCGCTCGAAATTCTCAAATCTGGGGAGCGCTGTGTCAGTGCCCCCCTTCATTGTCACTGTGCGATAAAGAAGTGCAATCTTTAACCACATGATTTGCATATCGTATGTTGGAAGCCGAGTCCTGAATACGTGCTACCTTTCTGTTTTTACTTTTGTGCCTTGGCGTGGTATTTAAACCTTGGTTATGTGCGCAATAAAATTGATGTAAGTCAGCGCTATTTCCTATCCCTTCTCTCGCTTCCATGTAGATCATCGCGCTGCTAACCTAAGATGTCTGCAGGAGACCTGCAAGGTGCTAGTTCTGTCATCTGCTACCGTTAGCCTGTTGCTCGCGGTCTGTATCTCATGCAGTGGGCGAGGAAGCGGGCCGTAACTTTAGCATTAGCCATGTAGGCATAAAAGTTTTTTAATGTACAAGCCGTAGTCATGGCTGGTTTCCATGCTTTATTTAGCTGCAATGATGGCAACCAATGTTTTAGTGTTCTTTTGAAACCCCATATAGCTTCCTTGCTAAGCTAGCCTACATCTTCAATGTAAAAAAAGCCTAAGGAAGCATCTTAAAATACAGAGCAATCTCTTATGCTCGTTTGTTCCTAAACACCATTTTAGCAACAAACGGTATTTGCAGCAGACTGTTGATGGCAGTACAAGAGTTACCGGCACTTCATTCATAAAACAATTGAAACTGCACAGAAAAACTAGGCATTACAGCCGTACTATGTTGTCCTCCGTTCTAATCCAGGCTGGCCGCGAGTTCTAGAACTCTGCATGATGCCTAGCACCTTGATTTTTAGGGCACTGATGACAGGCATAAAAATTTATAGGAAGCTTCACACAGGTCAAGCTCAACTATCCATGTCATAGCGTACATGCCAATAATGTGCGAGGTGTTTTCTTTGTGTAGTAATTCTTTCCTCATCTTTATGCTCAAATAAGGCACATCTAGCCACCTGACTTTCTTGATTGCTTGTCATTGAAACCGATTATAGGGGAAACTGCAGACACATTTCGCAAGAAACCAATATCTCGAAAATATCCTATGCTGCTTTGACAGTGCATATATAGGCTTAAGAAAAAGACATGTATAGGCACTCGCATCATTCTTTCTTTGGCACTTCTTTCCACTGTGTGTGCATCAATGTTAACTCATCCAGATAACTTTCAGATATACAGTCAAGTATCTTAAATGAGGTGAATGTTCACTTACTCTTGACAGCAACCACTTTCTCTGGTGTTGCCAGAAGCTTCCCAGATGCATCAGAGATAGTCCGGCAGGCCTGCCTAGTCGGGCTTCTTTCCCCAGCTTGTGTTGGTGTCCACAGGTGCTGTGCCAGACCTAATGCGCACTTGGCTTCGGAGGTACACTTTAGTATGTAATGCCACTTGACTGGCATCACAAATCCCACACCAATCTGTACCTGCAACAGATAGAAAGTATATTTTTCTTTGACCAGTATTCGTAATCCTAAAACGCACTAGCATAAAACAATATCGTATAGGTTAGTCCTTTGATTTCTCATAAAACCCCATAATTTCCCATTTCTGCACCTCGAACAAGCATTATAAAAATCGTATTAAAGGCACTCCTACCACGAAATTAACCTTTCTGTAAAGGATACTAAACTAATAAAATTTCCCCACCTTGTGGGCAGCAAGCAGTCATATTTTATACAATTTAACCTTGCAATAAAGAAGTTGATGGAGAAAGCAAAAAACTGGTTCGAATAGGCGCAGTACCACGCAGAGAACAGTGCAAAAACGAGTGCCATCGTGGCCTCCGAGATTGTAAGCAGTGTCACACTGAGAACAGAGCACACGTGACCTGTGTGAGTCATGTGCGCCGGTCTTCAAAGGCCACCACAATTATACACTGCACGGCCTCGTTCTGAAGCACACTGGAGAAATGCCTTGAAAGCATGATTACCCTTGCACGGTTGAAAAAGCGTGAATTTCCTTGTGACTTCTGAAATCCACGTGCAGCACTCGCTCATCTTCGCAGTTATATCATCATCGTGACTAAACTGGTGCAGAGGATGCGCCAAGTCCCCATCGCAATTGCAAACTTAGAACTTGGTGTGCACCCTCCTTTTACTGCGATCGGATTTGACATGTTTGTTTTAACAGTACGGTGCTATTGAATATGTTCCTTATATGTGGACCCAGTTTGAACAGGCATGGTCAGAAAATCATAAATGCAATAAAATGCGGTCATTTTAAACCAATAATTCGTTATATCTGCGATTGTTATAAGCGCGAACTGTAGTGAACATGAACGTAAGGTGCGAGAATTTTGTGACATGGCGCTCCAGTAATAGCACAAGTAAAAGCATTTGATAAACCGCTGATCACTGTTTCTCACTCCTTCGCTACACTCGTTACTCGTGCCCTCATACTACACTACAAAGTGCAGCTAAAGCTACGAATTGTATTGCACGACAGAAGTAAGGTTCCTCCATTGTCTGCCCCTAATCACTCTCCCCATGAAGATAGCTGAATGGAACCTTCAGAAACGCTTCAGTGTTGCACAATGGGCGACCCCCCTCTGGCATTCTCAGAACGCAAAATTGGCTCTCGTCATGCCGGTTCTGTCGTTCCTCGATGATTGACTGGTCGACAGCTTTTGCTCCTAACGCCGAGGTCACCTGGAGCACCTTGTTGACATCGTGATGCACAGGGGCAGTGCCAGAAAGGCCAGGAGAGCAGTAGACGAGTCTTTTTTTTAATTTGTGGCATTCCCACAGCACATAGCACTGCCGCATCCACCAGACTATGGTCATGGCATTCCATGAATTCTCTACATCATGCGCACATTTCTTTGAAATATCAACTATGTCAGATGTTATGTTTAGGGGCCCCCTTTAAGAAATTTTCTTCATTTATATCAAGGCCGTGATATTCACCAAGGCTTTCTAAATAAACCTTTAGTTTAAACAGCAGCATTTTTGTGTTGTTTCCTTAGTCCTTGACTTTCTGTGCTGTCCACAATGCAGCATTTCCAATCAATGTCTTTGTGTATCACTGTTTAAACACCATATTGTTTTTTGATAAACTGACCTTCAATACATCTTCAATGTAAAGAAGCCTAAGGAAGTGTCTAAAAATAAAACAAAGCAATCTGTTATGCTCGTTTGTTTCTAATAAACATATTCTTGCAGCAAATGGAATTTGTGCGAGACTGTTTTGGGTGCCAAAGCAAGAGTTACTGGCAGTTAGATTTATACAGAAATTGAAATTGCACAGAAAGGAAAATGCTAGTTACAGTCACATTGTGTAGTCATCTGCTCTAATCCAAGCTGGAGGCGAGTGCTGAAACTTTGTATGATGCCTCAGTGCCTTGCTTTTTTTTTGGCGTCGACAACAGGCATAATTTATCGCAGGCTTACAGGACAAATACAGATATCCATTTTATAACTGACATGCCACTAATGTGCGAGGTGCTTTCTTTGTGTAGCAATTCTTTCTTCATTTCTATTCTCAAATAAAACGAAATCGCTGCAAGCCAGAAGTACTGATAGGACACATGTCACTAATTTCAATAATAAGACAGGTGTGCTTAGAAATCGCATGGCTCTGAATGTTGCAGATTATAACGCAGCAAATAGATCACTACCGTCACCACATTGGAAAGACAGTGGTTTAAATAGCTTCTTTTCAGACCACTTAATTTGCCATGCTGTATCAGAACCAAATTAATTTTCCTCAGAAACATTTTTCAAGAGCATTAAGATGAATGCTGCAGCATGGAAAACTATGGTCGATCATGTGAAGTCTGCATTACACTTTTCAAGGAAGATAAGGTGCTGAAAATCTCACTTGTCTTTAAAGGGCAACTCCGGCGATTTTTCGATGTCAACGGATGTCGATGAAATTCGCTGGGTCTGTTCCTCTGAATACCTCCGCCATGTCCTAAAAAAAGCAGGCTTGTGAGTTGCACAGATTTTTTACAAATGAATTTAATTTATTGCCTCGAGCACCCTACATTACCTCCTCCGCAGTTATAGGCCACATTGTGTATGACGTCAGGAATAGTCCGGGATCATGCAGACGACAGCGACGAGAGCGTGCAGGAGTCGACGATCGTGAGCTAGCGCTTGGCGTGTGATGTTGCTGTCGCGAGAAGTTGCATTCCCTGTGGACGGGCAAGTGATGCGGGGTGGCAAGCGGTGTTGCGTTGTTGGCTGCACGAACTTCAGCCCTCGCCATCCGCAAACACAGTTTGAGCCGATGCCGATCGCGTTCAGCCGAGGTTAAGCCTATCACAGTGGCCGAGTTCGTGCGTCTGTTGCTGGCGGACCAGACCCACTGATATGAAGCTAATTAAGCTATTAGGATGAGGAAAGCTGCTTCTGTACAGTTTTGACCATACGGATTTGAAATAAACCATTCCTCACTTCGTACAGTGCACACGCAAAAAGCTAGAAGCGACAACACGACGCGCAATCAACATCCGTATACGTTGCCGTTCTCGAATGCGGTCAGTCGCATGCACTCGCCGGCGCTTCCCTAAATGAAATGTGACTACGCAAATCTATGGGTGTATTATTGCCTATTGTTATGCTGACTAATTATTTAGCTTACGAGGTGCACTGTTTGCCTCGTATCCCAAATGGGCAGCAAGCGGAGGCCTCTTCGATACAGCATGCGTAAACAACCATCTCGTTCAGCTGCCAACGATGTCATATACTTCACGACATCGGCGTTTCTGTGAGAAAACTATACATTCTCTAAATGAACGATCATACGTGCAATGTCCTAATCTATGTCTACTTTACGGAACACTAATTGTGTGCATGAAGAGAATACGAAGAATGATAAGCAGGCTGCACAACGCTTGCCTACTACGGTCTCCCGCTCGCTGTTTCCGAAGGTGTGTGGTCGCACGTATCAGCGCGACCCAGAGTGATGTAACGGTGCTTACATGCACAAAATCTACGTGTTTTGATATGTTCTTACATTAATTGATGTCACCGATGAGCGACTATCTCAAGCGAACGACGTACGAGTGGTCGCTGTACCTGCAGATGTAAACAATTGCACCGGTCGGTGCTTTGGACTGTCAGCGGCGTTCTTGTGGGATACAAATGCGGAAAGTCGTGCTCCACATTTTACAGTGAGCATGCGAAGCGGTTCCCTGAGAGGGGTAAAACACCTAAAAGAGCAAGCAGCGCGTATATCATTGGTTAGGGCTACCCTTGGTCTTCATGTCGCAGCGCGATATGTTGCGCATGGATGCTGGCTCTAGTGGTGGAGGACGGCGATTCGTGGCTATTGAATTCGTCTGAATCATAACTGTCACTGTTTGACAGATCCGAATAGGTGGTGCAGCTTGCAATGTAACCCGAAGGTCCCCGAAAGTCCGGCGCGGTCACGAATAAGCTGAGCGTCTGCTCTTCGCCGGTTTCGTTCGCCCCGCGGGCAAGACCGGCATGCGTTGCGCGCCTTCCCCGCCGGGGATACATTCGTGACGTCACACGCAGAGGTTCGCTCGGCTGCTTGCTCAGGTTTCGGTTTCGTTTTTGCGCTTTTCTGCTTATTTAAAATTATTTTCGAATTTGAGGAACAATTCTCCTATCAGGTGCGTCACAGGAGGGTCTCGGGAAGCTAAATATTTTATTACCTCGATATGGTCAAAAAATCGCCGGAGTTGCCCTTTAAGACAATAAACATTAGGCACTGGCATCAATCTTTGTTTGGCATTTCTTTTTGCTCTGTCAACGCTACTCATCCAGATAACTTTCTGATATAAAGTAGTGAATGTCTTAATTCAGGTAACTGTTCACTTACTCTTCACAGCAGCCACTTTCTCTGGTGTTGCCGCAAGCTATCCGGTTGAATCCAAACTGTGCGGCAGGCCTGCCCAGTCAGGCCTCTTTCACCAGCTTCCGCTGGTGTTCACAGGTCCACATCTATTGCACACTTGGCATCTGATGTACACTTTAAATATACTGCCACTGTTATAAGGCATCACAATGCCTACACCAATCTGCACCTGCAATAGATATGAAGTGTTATTTCTTTGACCAATACTCGTAACACTAAAGCACATTTGTATAAAAATATTTTGTAGGTTAGGTCCTTCGATATCTGATAAAACCCCATGCCCTTTTTGTGCTGATGACAAGTTTCACAGTTCAAACTAACACATTCTCAAGATGTAACTGTAACTGCAGAATTATTCACCCAACATACACATTCTCTTGTATAGCTCAATAGCTTCGGACATGGAAGCACTTGAAATGCTAGTATAGTGTATACAGGCGAGGTCAATATAAGGCGTATGAATACACCCAGACATATTGCTAACCCCCCCCCCCCCATTCAAGAACCTTTATTTCCAGGTACCCCATCTTGTACTTCGGCTTGTGCGTCAGACAATACATGTATAAGTGTAATCATTAGTACAACAGCAAACAATTGCAAGAAAATGCTGACACTTGCACGGTAATCTCAGCTCATATGCAGGAATTCTGATTTTTTTTACAACACAAAATATTTGCTAATACATACGTGACCAGCCGTGACAATCCACTCACTTATATTCTGTTGAGTCAACTCACACCCATTTCTACCTAGAATACGGTACTTTCAAAACAGGAACGGCAGCCACATTTTAAGAATTGAAGGAGCAACAAACCATTTGGTGCCGTTATCTTCACTTTGTTACTGTGCTCACGCAGCCTCATTCGCACAACTGCCTGTTTAGCCTATGCAGCTTCTTTCACAGAATAATCCAATGAGATATAATGCATGCTGTGCATTTGACAACACTTTAGCGTTTTTTTTACATTTTACATTGTGGCATTCCTGGTAAACGTTAGCTAGTTTGGTGCAGAATAGACAAAGCTGATGTCTGCTTGCTGTGCTTTTAAGTTGTGTGAAAGGCTATGATATACGGTCCTGCAGCAACCTTTATCTTGTTAATGCTGGCACCCCCTGCCATTCAGCACACATCTGCCTCTGCAGTGACTGTTTGAGCAGGCCTTCTGCAACCAGCACCAGGAACTGACTTGGGTAGCCAACCTCGCGAAGGTTTGTCGCCTGCAACCTAAAGGTTGCGTTCATTAGTTGATGGCATGACTTTCTTTTGCACCAAAAATGTAGTCAATTGCATTGCATGTGTTATATATTCTATTCCATAAATCTGTAGAAGAAGCTATATAGGCCAAGGGTGCTAGACTATGTGAGCACAGTAAAAAAAGTAAAAAAAAACCGACACCAGATAGCGCTTTCTGTCCCTTCATTGCTTCAATGTAGCTGCCATTCCCATTCTGAATGTGCTCTTATTTGATGCTGAAATGGGTCGAGTTGACTCACCAGATTACAGATAAGTGGATTTTAGGATTGGTGATCTGTGCGTTGGTAAACACTTTAGTACATTGGCAAATAAAAAAAATTGAATTCCTTCATATGTGGACAGGTGGCACTACAATTACAAGTTTTTATCAATATATACCATCCGTTCGTTTTGATCAGCTTATTGAAACCACACTGACACACTTGTCTATGACTTTTGTTATCCAGTGCACCTCTAAACTTCTCTTGTTTTGGTTTTTGCATTTTTCAGAAACCTGGTGATACTAAACAGTGGAGTGCATGTGCATTTATTACAAGAGCTGCTAAATGGCTAGCGAAACTAGGGAATGTTAATGACAGAGTGAGACAGCCCAAAAACAATGTAAAAATGGGTATGGTAGCCATTTAGCTGCCCTTTAATAAATGCGCTTGTCGTCCACTGTTTAATAGCACCAGGTTCCTGAAAAATCCCAAAGCGAATTAAATTAACTTTAACAATGTATTGTATAGCAACGGCCAAAGATGTGTGCCAGGACGGCATAACTTTGTCTATAAAAAGATGTTATTTCAGGTTAAACCCTTGTATCTGTAGTGCCTTCTGTGAGCATGCCAGACAATACGGCTGGTTTTCTTCATTGCTTTTGACATTATCATAAGCGGTCAGTGTTTGTTATAAAAAAAGTTGTGATGCGAAAACCACAATTTAGTTCTCTTCGCACGTGTCAAAGATTACATTAACAAAAACAAATTATATTTGGACTGCCTCATATAAATTCATGGTACCATGGCACCAAGCTGAACACAAGAGGAATATCTTCTTTGTGTGTTCCACTTCTCATGCAAAAAAACAATGAAAGATTGCAGGTGTAGGTGCACCGGCATTTTATGCCTCAGAAAGCATCAACTTTCTGTGTGGCTGCCAGTGAAACCTTCATTTATACACCTATCAATAGTCTAGCATTTATTTGAGATGCCACCAAATAGTTAAGAGACTGAAAATGCCACGGGATAATGTACAGCCATATGTAACACTCAAAGCAACAACAGCGAAAAACAGTGTGAGCCACACCAACTTCTAGCTTTGCAATAAGTAGCAATTTCATTGACTCTTGGAAAAGCATACATAATATCTACTGTACAGGACAATGAGGCACACATAACAGATGGAAGTTACTGACAAAAGCGTATGCACACTTTATTTCTTGAGTTTACTCAGTTATAGCATAAATTGAATTGCGAACAGGAATTAATATTTGTTACGCATAATTACATGGATGTGCAACATGTAATCACACTGTAGCTGGTTTCTATGCATGCAGTAGCCTGAAGTGCATGTTTTAGACCGCTGTTACAAGTGCAGCTAAATCTGGAAATGAACCATTTTTAAGTATATTCAGAATTGGTTGCATTTGAATTCTTATGGTAGATATATTTTGTACATTCAGTAAGCTTTTCATTCCAAATCAGTACTTGTGCCTGTTCCCCTGTTTCAAGAAAATTTTTAAACTGCGCGAAGACAAGACGTGAACAGAAACATTGAAGCTCACACACGTTTCTGTTCACGTTGTGTCTGCTTTGCGCAGTTTAAAAATTTTTGCTGACTCTATGAACCGACTAGCCCAACAACATGCCTTACTTCCCTTGTGTATGCATCACAGTTTCAACTCATTCAGCCCGACCACACGAGATGTCACACTGAAATTCCAGAAATATAATGTATGACTACGTAATGAAAAAATGATTCAACAACAAAGCCTAGACTTACATACTTATATGTCTCTTCACTCAGCCATAGATCAGTGCTGCTCACAGATATTAATCACCAGCGTCATCTGCAGAGGAAGAGGCTGAAAAAAAAACAGGTTTTCTGAAAGTACAGAAATACAGGACAGGCTCTGAAACAATGTCGAGTGACACAAGATGCTAGTCAATTTAGAGGTTATTACATACAAAAGGATACAGTTTCACACAGACAACTGTTACACTGAATAAGAGATGACACTGTGACAAACACAAGGACTATTTTAGCACTTGTGCATTATCTACCAATCAGCTGATAACTTTATTATGAGCAAATGAAGACTGAAAGAACCCCAACTGATCCCACTAATGAGGTACACCTACTGATACATTAAAGTAGCTACTCCACAGTCGGAGATTTCAGGAAGGAAATGTGTTTCTGAAGTTATTGAGGTGTTACCTGAAGTGTAATAAGTGTACAATAAATTTTTTTACATGTGATGTTCTATTCACAGTGACAGTTCAAAGAATCTGCTAAGCCACTTTTGGTATTATGCATGTTGAATTTCTTGAACTTTTCGGAAATTTCCAGTTTTTTCAGTATTTATGCTTTCCACAGGTCTGTTTACGTCCGACAAAGTAGTACCATCTACAGCATGCTTGCTCTGAGTGTGGCAGTAGTGATGTGTTATGCCAATGCAATTCCAGCCGACCTGCCTTGGATTCGAAGCGGTTTAATTCAAAAAACAATTATGGGGTTTTTAAATGCGAAAACCACCATCTGATTATCAGGCACGCCGTAGTAGGAGACTCAGGAATAATTTGGATCACCTGAGGTTCTTTTAACGGGCACCTTAATTTAAGTGCACGGGTGTTTTTTACATTTACCCTCCACCGAAATGCAGCCGTCGTAGCCGGGATTTGATCCCGCGGACTCGTGCCTAGGAGCCCAACACTATAGCCACTAAGCAACCACGTCAGGTGGCGGTTTAATTCTAAGCATGCTTGACATAATGCTTAACCACATTTATGATGCGCGACAAGTTCTAGATCACACAACTCTGCCCACTTTCTTGCTCCACGCTGGTGAAAATTCAAATTTACGACACCACTATCAGAGGAAGTAGAGCAGGTGCTTTATAATTCCTGCCAGTGATATGCAGATTTTCAGTCATTATTTCACTCTAAGAACAAGCGAAATGCATGTAAATGGTTTCTTGATGAACCCATCGCCACATAAAGAAAGCAGCAGACATCTTCCACAATCTATGTAGTGCACCAAATGGCAACTAATAATCTCAAGCTCAGGTGTACCTTCAAGGCATGGGCACACATACAGTGCAGGAAGCTTACTGCCCATTCGAAGCCAACATGTGCCATATTTTACAAACAGCTTTATATAAAATATGCAATTGGAACAGTATTGCCTCTTCCATATTGACAGTATCATGAAATGCCTGTGGACCTGTTGCACAGAATCGAAATTTTCACATTCAAACAGTCTCTCTAATAAAAAAATAAAGCTTGTATAAATCAGTGAATACAATTATTAAGAAAGAAATGGCAACTGTTCTACAGTGTTCTGCCGATAACCACTGCAAACCACCACTCAGGCTCGCAAGCCAACAATTTTCCATTGCATTTGTCCCACACTTCTTGTAAAATGAACGGAAAACTACTACGCAAATAGCTGTGTATTTCAGGCACAGTTTTCTTGCAGTCCTGTACAAACTACCTCGGTTTAACAGCCCTTTTCAGTGCAAAATGAAATCGGGAAAAACGTAATTAAAGAGAAGCATTTTCTGTAACTGCGTAAATCCACCGAGGATACTGTAATATGAAGTTCTCTCAATATGCATCAGCTATCAACTTCCGTGTCACGCTATACAAATAATCTTTTAAATCTATTCCTTAAACGCCGATAATTAAAAGTGCAACCATTCACACTCATCAGGGCTCCGTACAAACAAATTGCGCCGCAAAACAAACACTTCTAAATGCAACGTAATTTGTCTTACGGTATCGACTCTCGGTTCGCAGAACACCGCGGTGGCTGCAGATATTTTTTAGCGCTGTAGCTCGGACGTATTCATACCAACGTTTCGTCTTCGTTACGAGTCAATACAGCGTTTAATGCAAACCGCAAACTTAAATTGCACGGTGATCATCTTGCCGGCGGAATATCCTTGCGTCTAATACTGGGAAAATTTTACGAGTGGTAGTGCGCACGTCTTATCTCACTACCAGCGCTATGTATTAGTAGCGACTAATCTCTACAAACGTAGTGCGCAAGCAGATTCAACGCCACTGCAACCGCATTCGGTACCACGCTGTTCGATTTCCAGGGAAACAATGCATAGAGCAATGATAACGCGCAACGTAAGAATGATAGCATGCACGGCTACCTACCTTTGGCAGGAAAAACACGCGTCCGTCCGTCTTTTGGCGATGTGCCGCGCTGCCGATTGCCGGGCGTCCGTTGGTCTCGGGGCAATGTGCCGACTTCCCGATGTACCCGGAATTCAAAGCATTTCTCCTGGCCACAGAGCGCGTTGTCGAGAAGGAACTTCGGCACTGCTTTTCACTGCTGTGCGGAAGCATTTGAAGACGGTATCCTCCAAGACTACGAATCACGCCCGTACGCAAATCAAACAAAGGAATCACCGAGGTTGTGTTGCAGTAGGTTGCTGTTGAATTAGTTCCTCGCGTATGACGCATCATATCTGGCCCAGAAGTTCCTCCTTCGTTAATGAGCGCAATGTAAAAGCGACATCACGAGGTAGTAGAAGAAAAAGTCACAAAACGACGACTGCATCACCACAGAGATACCCACGCCGCATAACACGACGCCATGTCTGTAAACAGCGATAGTGGCGACGCTACGGGCGCGGTGCCTGAACAGGTTTCAGTTTCGATTTCAAAATATCACCTGCTAATTCACTTTTGTGGATGGTGTCAGGAACAGCTCAGAATAATGCTCTAACGCTCCAACATGTAAAAGCAACGTGATATCTGAGTCTATCGGTGCACCATGCAATATTGATTGTACACTATGCAATCAGTATTGAAGGGGCTATTTTGGTATCCAGGATCAGTCCGAGCTGTAGGCTTTCGTTACTGAATTTTTGTTTAATTTGGCGTTTTCTAACGCCAGTTCTCATGCATTTTGCGTAAGTTTTGCTCGAACCTTTCGTCTGTAAAGTTAAACGCTTACAGTGAGACTTAAAATCCTCTTTCAATACTAAACGATCGAGCGAGCCACCAGCCTTTATTCTAGGGTCCTGAATATTTCGCAGTGCCGGTTCGAAAAAATATTGTGCGCTCACCTCTGCACTCTTCTTGCTCAAGTTTTGCAGAATGATCGTATTTTGAGTCTGCTTCGTTTAGTATAACACTTACCGCAGTTAAATGCCTGGTTTGTAAGAAAAAAATGCAAATTTGCCTTCCTTTATAGCGATGCGAGCTGATCCACCGACGAGCTAGCATAAACTTGTTTCGCTGCCTGCCGGAAGCTGCAGAAAGCAGCTGGTTAACGTGGTTTGCCGCCTGTTGCCCGCTCCTAGAACACACGGCTAACCTGGCTAACCGGCTGCTTTCTGCAGCTGCCGGCAGGCGGCGACAAAACTTTATGTTAGCGCCGTGGAACAGCTCGCATTCCCATAAGTGAAGGCAAATTTGCATTTTTTTCCCTTAAAAACCAGGCAGATAACTCCGGTAAGTGTTATACTAAAGGAAACAGACCCCCCAAATACTATCGTTCTGCAAAACCTGAGCAAGAAGAGTGCAGCGGAGTGCGCAGAACCTTTCTTTTTTCGAACAAGCGCTGCCAAATATTCAGGACCGCGTATGTTGCACTGGAGCGCGTCTTCTTGATTACCGCAGCTCCGTGTCATTTTCCGAACCTTGTGTTTCTCGATCGACCAGCCGTAGGCTTGCATGCCAATCGCCGCCGCAACTCGACACGATATACGAAGAAACACGATTGCTGTATCCGTGGGTTGTTACAAGCGGTGTATGATCAGGCGCGGTGTTCTGGCGGCGATCCGCTCGATCCCAGAAAACGCAGCATCCCATCCAGAAAACGCAATGGGGGTAAAGTTCGTGGCAAGGCTGTTAGCAGTAGTGATTGCACTTACGGGCAAATTACAGTGCAAAGTACGAGTCCGCCGTAACAGTGCCGGTATTAACCGACGCATGCAAATTATCAACCAAGCTGCTTATCGCACTCCTTCCACGTCGCGTCGCTTGCAGCCGTCGCACGCATGTATTTGTGGTTTCACCTGTGGTGTCACCAGCAAAGCAACCGGCTTGAGCGTTATCGATCTCTTTGGCGTTGCTTGTCGACGTCGCGCGCATATCGTGCGACAAGGGTGAATCGCACCCATTTCCATGCCAAGAATGCAGGGGAAGCAAACAGCAGTTAGTGGCGTCTCGTACGAGTTCATTATTGAAGCTTTTAGCTTCGGCGCTTCGGCATAGTCAATTAGTTGACATTTTCGTTAACGGGAACAGGGCATTTACATATCTTCCACCACTTCAGAAGTCATTAAGTTTCTCACTGTCTGTCGTGTTTTTTGCGAGAAAGTACCCAGATGCATTAGTAATTAAATACAGTATCACTGTATTCGAAAAAATCCCGTGCGTAGGTTCCAGCAATCAATGGCTTAATTGAAATACGGAAACATATCTTTTTATTACATTCACCGTGATCACTAGAGCAAAAGCTACCAAGCGCATACGTATATATATACTGGGTGTTCAAAATTAAACTTCAAGGAATTTTTAAAAATGGCCTGTGGCAGGTAGCATAATTCTTATCGCTGAGCTGGGTTGTTCGAAGAGGCGGACATTAGCAGCACGAGAAGTCGAAACACATATTCAACTAATTAATAAAAATTGACTAATGAACTTCTTAGTTAATTACTTTACGGCACATATTGCAATTTACGAATTGTAACCAGTGAGTTTGCAAGACACGTCCACTTGGAATGAACTTCCAGGATGACACCAGTTTCAAGATATTATTTTCCAAACTGTGGGACGAAATACATGGGCGTTCCAGTTACTTTTGCGCTTCCATGTATAAAACAGCATTTTGGTAAAAAGTAAGTAGATTATCAGTGCATTTTTACAGCGAGTTCGATGGCGCATCTCCAAACTGGTGTCATTCTGGAAATTAATTCCAAGTGGATACGCCTGACAAGCTCACCGGCTACAATTTGTAAATGGCAATATATGTCGTAAAGTAATTCAAAGAGTTCATTAGTGAAATTTCTAAAATTATAGTTAAATACTTGTTTCCAAATATGTGTTTCCAATGTCTGCCTCATCGAATAACCCAGCTCAATGATAATAATTATGCTACCTGCCACAGCTTAACTTCTAACAATTGCATAAAACATAAAAATGAACACCCTGTGTAGCAATTGGGAATATGTAAATACACTTAATCTTGCAAAAATGCAAGCACGTTCCCAGCTGTTTGGCAGAGAATGCAGTCATGAAAGAAGCTTGACTTTCCTGATACACACTCTTCTCAATCATACGCTAATCAGATTCAGTTTCAAGACCATTCCACAGGCGTTTTCCCTTGAGGAACAACCTAATGTTTATGAAGTAAACAAAGAGGATGCAACCACCCCTTCGAGTAAAAACCAGGCATCACTCTCAAAATTTGGATGCTGGTAAGAACATTGAGGTTAAATAACATGAAGTTCCAAAGAAGGTGTGACTGAACAAGTTCAATCTAACTGATGGTAGAAAATAAAGCACTTACAATGTTGATTTAACTGCTTAAAGTGTAACACTGATACTTGAACAGTAGATTTGAATTTTTTGTGCAAGTATATGTGCACCTCTTTGAGTAGACTAGATCATGAACTGGAATTGTGCTATGTGCCACAGGCAACCAAAACATTTATATCTTAATCATCATTATCTCCAAACTGGTGTCATCCTGATAATTCGTGGATCCGCCTTGTGAACTCATCAGCTAGAATTTATAAATTGGAATATGGGACAATAGGTGATTAGTTAGAAACTTAATTAGTCTTTTTTTTCTTAATTGTATTGTTGATTATGCATTTATTTTTTTGCAAGTAATGTCCACCTCTTCGAGTGGACCAGCTCATTAACTAGAATTGTGCTATCTACTACAGGCAACCTTCAAACATTTTTGAAAGTGTTCGCTGAAACACCTTGTATAGTCACCCATTGTCCTCCCACCATCCACCCAGTACACTCACCATTCACCCAGCACGCACACCATTCACCCACCATCCAACCAGTACACTCATCATTCACCCATCATTTGCACACGTCGCCCAGTATGTGTATTCCACCGTCCACCCAGTACACCCACCATTGAGACGAGTCACCCACTAGGTATTCCACTGTCTACCCAGCGTCTACCCAGCACCATCTATATCGCCCACCATCCACCCAGCATACCCACGATGAATTGCGTCATGCCCAGCAATTTATCCAGCATGCCCAGCACATCTCCCGGCATGCCCAGCGTAAAACTAATGATGGGCAATGCTGGGATTTTCAATAGGGTAGTTCAGAATTTAAGCTAGCTTAAGGCGCCACAAGGCTCACCTCTGAGCCCAATATTTTAGAACTTAGTAGTTGCACCAATATTAAATAAACAAATGCCTCCAGGAGTGAAAATTCAAGCGTTCGCAGCTGAAATGACACTCACATTCACAGCCAATCGTAGAAGCCAACTTGAGGAAAGAGGAAATCAAGCACACGGACAACTTAAGATTTTCTCAAGAAAATGTGAATTTCTAATAATTCGAAGATAATATCAAGATAGACCCCCGTCTTTAAAATTGGGTAATATTAGTGTAAGGAGAACAAACGGAATGAAAATTCTAGGTGTCATCTTTCACAACGCTCTACGTTTTCAATGTCACCTCAGGAAAATACAAGAAAAGATACAAACAATCACAATCGGACTATCAAAATTTTCAAACAAGAACTGGGGTATGTCAGCAAAACAATTGAGAGAAATATACGTTAGAGGGATCGAAAAAGCAATTTTACATGGATCACCTAATAGTATTCAAATAAAGCTCACATAATCAAAAAATTAAGAAGCATTCAAAGACAACCATTAATTAAAATATGTAAAGGATACCGAAAAATATCAAACATAACCCTGAATGGCATAAGAAAAATACCACCAATAAATCGAACTATTGAAAGAAACAATGAATTCTACTCTATTGAATATGGCCAAAAGGTCTTCAGATGGGAGGAACAAAACATCAGACAAGAGGACATAGCACCATATCCAGACCTATGGTCAATTCATCCTGCTAAACTCAACTCGATTAAATATTATAAAGAACAAGTACAAGCAGACATAAACATATATTCGGACGGATCGCGACAGAGTGGCAGATGCGGAGCGAGCTTTGTAATCTTAGGCAAGACAGAAAATATATTACACTCAAAATTATTCAAACTACCCCCATAGTCAAACAACCTCGAGGTAGACGCAATAGGCATCGCAGAAGCTATTAATAAAATTAGGGAAATGAGAGACACAAAATCATACCAAATTCTGACTGACAGTATCTCTGTCCTTAAAGGCCTCGAAAATCCGCATAATAAAAACAAATTCATTTTAATATAAAGAAAAACTCAATAAAATGAAAAAAATTACGTATCACTTAGTCTCATCGTCAGTCGCATCACATACTCACTCCCCTATCATAATATGAACAGGGAAGAGAAAGAAAAAGCAAACCAAATAATAAGAATGGCCTACAAGACTGCTCTAAGATTACCTCAGAATACTTCAAACGACAAGCTACTGGCGCTTGGTCTACACAACACGATTGAAGAATTAACCGAGGCACAGCTACGAACACAAGAAAATCGCCTGCTCCAGACTCCAACAGGCAGAGAAGTCTTAAGCAAGTTAGGGCGTGATGCACTAATACAAAAACATCAAGAAACTAATGAGATACCCAACGAACTTAGAGAATCGTACACGGTATCCCTCATACCAAATAACATAGATCCTACCCTGCATGCTGGGAGAAGAACGGCTAGGGCACAATACATAGAAAAAATGACAAAATACATGAATACGGCAAGATTCACTGACGCCGCGCCTTATCAGACAGATGCAAGGAAGGCGGCGGCAGTGGTCACAGACCGTAGAGGGAAAATTACAGCCTGCGCTTCAATAGATCGCGCTTCTACAACAGCAGCAGAAGAGGTTGCAATTGCGCTCGCAATAAAAGAGGGCTGAACGCGAAACGGTCCATTAACGATAATTACAGACTCACAGAAAGCTTGCAGAAACTATCTGAGGGGCAAAGTTGGAGCACAGGCGCTCCGAATACTTGTCGGGACTGGATGGGACCCCACGGTTCAATACATCCAAACGGTGACCTGGGCACCGGGGCACGAGGGTGTCACCGGGAACCTGCATGCGGACGAGGCGGCTCGAGGCTTTACAAATCACCGTGCCGCCCCAGACTCTGCAATAGAGGACCCTACACCCCTAGATCCTTGCTTTGCAACAATTCTGGAATACTTCAGAGAAAATAGAAAGATCTCTCCACCCCCGCACGGTAAACTCAGCACTGCGGAGGCAACCGTGTTGCGAAGATTACAGACGAACACCTACATAAATTTGCACACACTCCACCTGATCTACCCCACGGCATACAGAGACATGCCTGTGGTGTGGAGCAACACCAACACTCTTTCACATCACGTGGGAGTGTGCAGAACACGGAGAAGAACACGAAACAAACGGCACGTGGAACGAATGGGAGGCGCTGCTGCCTAGCCCGGCCCTGGAAGATGAGCTACGACTGATCCAACGAGCTGAGCGGATGGCCCGTGCTAGTGGGGCCTTGGAATAAGGGCACCACCCTGCTGGACAAACTTCGTCTTTAACCCCCTACCCCCTCTGTGGACTGGGGTAGGAGCCTGTCCGGTTTCTGAATATAATAAAGTTTTACTACTACTACTACTACACTTACGCATGTCCCAGCACATAAAGGAATAACAGGAAACGGAATTGCAGATAATTTAGCTGAAAAAAGCATGTACGAACGCAGAATATGTGGATTATATTACAACAAGATTTATTAAAAATAAACTCAAAGAGAAATATTGTGACAAATGGAATTCTGAATGAAAGCAAATGGGTAAAGAAACACATTGCTATCAGTGGATTAAAAACGTAACAGATATACCACTACACTTCTCATTAGGGCACTGCGAAACTCAGGCAGTGTCAGCACACGGGCGCCTGCCATAGTATTTAAGTAGCTTCTCAATTACAGAAGATGAAAAATGTAAATGTAGCCAGTACGCCAGATCTTCTGACCACCATTTAACAACATAGCCAAACACAAACCTGAAATTGTGAAAAACAAAGGTATGCAAATTGTGGGAGAAATGGTTAAGAAAATCAACCAAATTCTACTAAAACAAGCTAAGGGGGCACACAAAACCCCCATCTCAAACTACAAAACTTTACCTAAAAACAGAGTGTGTTGTGCGGGAGCACGAGCAAGGAAAAAAAAAGAATCCCTACAGCCTAATAGGCTCACACAACAGTGGGTAAATGGCGAGTCATGAGCCAATAAAAAAAAAGTGGGCACTCAGCCCCTCCAAGTAACCCAAAATAAGGTGAAACAAGGAGTGCGAGCTATTGTGAGCAGTCCCAAAGAAAGACGCAAGAAAATAAAACAATAAAAGGGAGAAACGTATAAAAAAGAAAACAAAAATGTCATACTCCTCTCATTCCACAAAAGTGGCGGTTTGGAGATCCAAGTCATGGCACAAAGGAAAGGCAACCTTTCCCACCGCAAAAAGGCACCAAAAATGAATTTTCCTTATCACAAGGAAAGCAAAGCTTTCCCAACTGAATACTCCCACAATGAAAGGAGGTTCCTTACAGAACTCTTCCAGCCTAGCCCGTTCGATCAAACATGCACCCCAACAGGGATGAAGTCAGCAAACCCACAGCCTGGCCAGGGAAAAAAATGAAAAAAGAAATACTTAAAAGGCTAACCTAAAACAAGGCAATTAAACCTAAAGCCGATACAAAAAAATAAACGAAATTGAGTGTTTTTCTATGTTCAAGTTTGTACAAATACTGCAAACTGAATAGTTGAAAAATAATTAATTGTTGTGTATATAGACATGAAAAGACTTAGAATGCCCAACCAGGAGAGAAAAAAATGTGTCTACCCAATCATTACGGAAGTAAGGGTACCACAGTATACGATGTGTCACGAGTGCAAAAATAATTCGAATATATATATATATATATATATATATATATATATATACATGCAAAGATATACTTCTGTACATATCGTTTACAATCAAACTAAACACACATTTTAAAGAACACATCGTGACTATCATTAAACATAATGACTATATATAATGCTGTATAGATATTCATTTATAAAGAACGAATTAAAGAACATACTACTGATGAAAAAATGAAAACAATAAAATCAGAATCAATAATATCAAAGCTCCCCAGATCTATCACTCAACTTCACAAAAGAAATGCCTAACACTTAAGGGCTCTTTCGTAGCAACCGCAAGGGGGTTAATCCTATTGAGATATACAGTATGTATAAATAAATAATAAATAATAAAACTTGCTTTATTCTTCAGATGTCTCCCATTTTAACTAAATCTAAAGCTGAAGCAAGAATACTCCACAAAGAAAAGAAGTAAGAAGACGAAGAATACACATCAAGTCGAAGAACTCACCGCAAGAAACAAGATTAATGTGCACCATTTTATGTTACCAGCAAGAACCTATTTGTATATATTCCAATAAATCCCAGCAGTCCAAGCGCGTTCCCTGGCCGTGGTTTCGCTGGTAGTACAACCCTTACCCCTCCCCTAACTTTACCCCTCCCCTTGCCCGTCCCCTAACTCCCCTAGCTAGCCCAATATCCCCCTTCTCATCCCCCCAAAATTTTTACTTGGCAACGCCCAGTTCATTTATTTTAAATTCGCAACGCCAGCTATATTCTTATGATGCGGGCAGAGGCTTTTATTTTTATTGATTTATGTCTCACAATAACAAATGTCCCTATCTACTATAATCAGCGTTGACTCGATGCCGTGCAGTCACCCATTTTGCCTGGGAGCGGGATTTTTTATCTTTTCTCCAAGAAAAAGAGTGAGAACGGCTTTGCCTTTTGACACTCCTACTACTTAAACATACCGCGAACCTCGGGACACAAAATTCGCCGAGAAAAGCGGCCTAGAAGTCGAGATATTAGAGTTTTTCGACGCAATTCGTGCAGCTTTAGCGGTCATCTTTGTTTACACCTGCTCCACACAAAAAACAGGCAAATTCCGGCTGTTTTGCCCTGTAACCTGAAGGCAAGTGGTTCCCGAGGTGTCGTGAGATAACAAGGAACATTCGAAGAGCAAGAAAAATGCGTAAAATAATTAAAGCCTTTGAAAATCAAGTTTGTTTACATGCGGTAGTCTAACAAGCATAGGTGCCGCCATCTTGTAAGGAACTAAATACCGCCTAAGAAATTTTAAAGGCCGTCAATACCCATGACCACTGATTAAAACGAAGCCAACCGGTTAATAAAGACCTAAAGCAAGTGCCTCTGCTGTGGGAGCCGCCATATTGTTGAAACAGCTCTAACTTCGTCAATTTTCGACCTAGGAAGATGGCAATAGTATCTATGGATTCAGAAACTTACCAAGAATAACTTCTAAACAAGAACGGGCTTCCGGAATGAGCGGAATGTGAATAAATTAGAGTAAGAGCGTCTAAAGCCCAGGGTTGCTCGAGTCAGGAGCTAGTCTCGGCTAAATTTGGCTAAATACTGGCTAAATACTGTTTGATAGAGAGTTGCCCTGGAAGGCTGGAAACTGATTCGAATTGGCGTTTAGAGCACAGAGCTCCTCGATTACGTACTGGCCTTGGCTGAATTTGGCTAAATAACAATTTTTATTGTTGTTTTTCAAAAGCTGCCAAGGAAAATTGGAAATCGTTTCAGAAGATCCGATACCTTACCAAAGTAAGAGGTCTGCACTCTGCTAGCTGGAAGAAGAGCTCTGTCACGTCTCTGAAGTCGGCTCCCACCAGAAATAGCTACGCTGAACACCCTCGAAAAGTGCGAACAAAAAATATACGTCAAAATGAAGAGAAAAGATCTGAGACTGGCTCTTCCAAAAGCGAAGACTCACTTGGAGCTCGGCCACCTAGTGGCTCTGTGATAGGGCCTTTGTCTAAGACACTCATGCCCCATTCATCAGGTAGAGGAGAGCTAATCGAGAAGCTTAAGTAGTAGCTTAAACAAGGCTAAGCCGAACACAAAGAAACCAAAAGAAAAGGTGATCTCCGAAGAGGATACTATACCAGATAAAACTCCGGGTGACGAAATGCCAAGAAGTGTTCTTAAGCGACAATGCACAAGCAAAAGATCAAATACAATCCCACGACCATATGGAGACACAAAGGCACGATGACGGCCCTGAAGTTAATGTATGGGATGAAGAAAAATAACCGTAGCTCAACGACAATGTGAATCAAGAGCAAGTCAGGGAGGCCATCTCCGAAGATGACAAAGCTGCACAGACGTCAAATACAACCAGCAAAGGATATATAAACACCATCCTGTCAAGACTCAAAAGTCGAGAAAGCCACAATGATGGCACTTAGAATTGCCACCTTAACCGGAGTAGATGTAGGAGTAGCTCACGTAATTGAAACCCCCTCAGAAAAATCTAAAATAAAAACTATATTAATGGAACAAGCACAAGAGATTGCCTTCCAGAGAGAAGGATAGAGGAGCTGGAACGTAGGAGTTCCGAAGAAAAGACATTAAGAAGACAGCAAGAGTCGATGAATGGAGAACCTACGGAAGCAAGAAATAAGCCAACCTATGTAGTTGTCTCCTCGGGCTCGCTAGAAATAAATGAAGTTGCGGCCATCATCAGGAAAAAGGTCGACCCTCTGGAGCTCGGTCTACAGGACGCGGCAATCAGGAATAGAAGAGAAGGAATTGTGGTTTCATCATCATCCATGGAAGCTTCTTCCAAGCTCCTGGACCATATTCAAAAAGATGAAGACGTAAAGAAGCTCAAAGCAAAGTTACCAAAAAAACAGACTCAAATCAAAGTAGTAGGGCTTGAAGAAGAAACCGAACTACCAGCAACTCTCCAAGCAAAGATCGAACTCTCCCAGCAAAGATCATCAAGCAAAACCACCTGTCAGACACTCCAAAAGACATAGACATCAAAAAGACATGGCAAGGCAGACAAGGCAAAACACTCATCCTAGCCATGAACCGGAGCGGGGTCTCTGAAATGGGGGAAAGGAAAACTTTTTAATATTTGATGGTCAAGATGTCCCATCTTCGATCACATTTTCTTCCCAAGGTGCACTAAGTGTGCTTCCCATGGACACTCAGCCTTCGACTGTGATCGACCAGGTCGCTGCGCCAGCTGTGGAAAGAGGGGACACCATCAGATAGAGTGCGACGCCGAAGCCCACTGCAACATATGCGAAGATGATGGGTTCAATGATTGTGATCATTCTAGTGGCCTAGCCTAGTCTCAAAAATTGAGTCAGAGAATAAAAGAGTTTTTGCAAGACCCAACTAAAATTCCTTGCTGAAAACATCGCTACCACAACTACACAAACAAAACCAACACGAGTATTCAAAACAGATACAATAGATATTATATACAAGTAAACTTAGCTAGGGCATACAGAGCAACTGAATTATTAAAATTCTACCAGAATGAACATAAACACATTTGTGCAGTTCAGGAACCATACGCACTAAAAAACTGAATAATTGGTTACCCTGTAAAACAACGAATTATAGCACATAACGATAAGCCGAAAGTAGCAGTAATTATTCACAATAAAGAAATTATTAGTTTCCCATTGGTAGTAAAGGACAATATAGCAATGAAAGTTGAATTAAAAAGTAAGTAGTTATTATTACTCAATTGCTACTGGCTGCCTAATGCAGACAATTCACGGTATTTAACAAAACTTGAAAACGTTGTGCAATCCATTCAATACGCTGACCAATTAATAACTGGGGATTTGAATGCTAAGAACATAATATGGGGTAGTAAAATAAATCACACTAGAGGAGATAACGTTCTTGAAATGGCCATTTGAAATAATTTCGCAATTTTAAATGAAAAGAACTCTCCACCGACATTCAAAACATCAAGGGCAAAAGGGTGGATAGAGTTGTCCATCGTAAATGCATCCTTTTAGTCAGAAATAACTAAATAGGAAGTCTTAAAGGACTTCAACAGTGATCATAGGTATTTAAAAATAGAAATCAAAATAGAACATACTTTCACACAGGAAACATATGGAATTGCACGAAAAGGAAGAAAAAAGGTTTTAGAAGATATACTAGAAGATCCGTGGTTCGCAGAAACACATAATCACTTTAATAGTATAGAAGACATAGAGGCTAGAAATATTTTATTCCAAGTTAAGAAAATCAGAAGACAAATATACTAAAAAACTAAAACCCCCTAAAAACAAAAACAACTCATGGTGAGCAATAGATCTTGAAATTGAAAGAAAGAAAGTCCGAGCAATGAGGCTACGGTATCAGAGAGCCAAAGGCGAACCGAGAAAGGTTTTTAGGAAAGAATACTACAAAGAGCATGATATATGCCAACATGCTCAGTAGAGAAAAAGAGTTAAACTGGGAAAACTTCTGCTTAAACAGTTTAAAAATCCTTTCAACTTCCCTTGTAAGATAGCTAATAACAAATAGAAGGAAATTTTAATATCGAGCACTCAGAAAGAAGACGGGGAGCAAACCCAATCACTTCAGGAAACAGAGTATATCCTAGAAAAACTATACCCACTAAAGGAGAGTAACCGCATTGCGATGCCCGATCAAACAAAACAAGGAAAAGATAAACAACTAAACAATTAAGAACAAGAGGGGAATGTATACCACTCCTGCAATATGTACAAGGAAAAAGAACCCTTATTCACCACCAAGGTAGTAGACTCAGTTATTAAAAACCTGCGCGTAGAGATGTATCACCTGGACCAGATAATCTACAAACGGATTTTGTTACAACAATATGTGAGAAATATAAAGCAATTTGTGGCCCTCCCCCTGTTTTATATTGTAGCCCTGGCTGCTGCTGAGTTACGGATGGTCGATGTTTATTCACAGGTGAAGACTAGGATGGATGATAGGTCGCCACGATGTCGCCACTGGAATGTAGCCGTCGCTGCTGCTGAGTTCTTCGTTCTCCTCCTCTTCAATCTCCTCTTTGCCACGTTACAATCCCCCTTTCGCAGACGAAGCTCACTGAGAGAGTCACTGTTCTTCGGCGGGTTAGTAGCGCTTAAGGCGGGCAACATGAGCCAGCTGGGTTTTCTTGGAAGGCCTATCTGTAGACAAAACCCGTGCAACCACGTAAGTAAGGTCGCTCAGGCGATCTAAAACAACGAACGGGCCCACATAATTTGACAAGAACTTGCTGCACAAGCCACGCTTGCGTTGTGGGGTCCATAGCCGCACTAGGTCACCTTTTTCAAAATAAATGGCTTCATGGGATCTATCGTACCGATCCTTTGAGCGGTGTTGCGATGCCAATGTGTGGACGCGGGCTATTCGGCGTGCTTCCTCGGCGAGGCAAAGTGTTTTGGCGACGGAATCCTCAGCGTCCAGAGAAAACGGCAGAATCGTGTCGAGGAAGCTCCGCGTCGATCGAACATAAAGCAGATAGAAAGGGCTGTAATTCGTTGTCTCATGCTTCGCAGTGTTGTAGGCGTATGTTATGAATGGCAACACATCATCCCAGTTCTTGTGGTTAGAGGACACATACATGGATAGCATGCTCGTCAAAGTTCGATTGGTGCGTTCAACAAGACCGTTGGTTTGCGGACGGTACGGCGTCGAGTGACGAAATTGTGTTCCACATAGCCAAAGCAGCTCTTCAACAGCGTCGGCCACGAATTGACGACCGCGATCACTTATGATCACGCGAGGTGGGCCATGCCGTAGGACGACATAATGCAACAAGAAAGCAGCGACGCAAACAGCGGTAGATGACGGCACTGCTGCGGTCTCTGTGTAGCGTGTAAGGTGGTCTACACAAGCGATGATCCATCGATTGTTATTCGATGACCGTGGGAATGGGCCCAGGAGGTCCACGCCAAGTTGCTCAAAAGGTTCGTGAGGGGGAATCAACGGCTGCAGAAGACCTGGTGGGGCGGTTGAAGGTCGTTTCCGCCGTTGGCATTGGTCACAACTAGCCACATATTGCTTTGTTGTTTGACGCATGTGAGGCCAGTAAAATCGCTCTTGTACACGCTGTAGCGTACGGGAGCATCCAAGATGATCTGATGTTGGATCATCATGCATGGTATGTAGCACAGCACTACGGAGACTCTCCAGGACTACAAGAAGAAAGCGGGCGCCACTTGCAGAGTGGTTGGTTTTATATAACAAGCTGTCACGTATGGAAAAACCACCACTGGCTTTCGGATTCAGGGCCATCACAAAAAGAGGTTCCAGATTGACGTCGTTGCGTTGATCCTCCTGGAAGATGGTCGCGTCAGGAAATTCAGGTGCAATAGCGGCCAGACAGTCATCGAAAGTATCTTCTTCAGAATGTGCCGTTGGCAGTGGTAAGTGGGAAAGACAGTCGGCGTCAGCATGCCGGCGGCCGGTTCTGTATTTCACGACAAAATCGTACTCTTGTAGTCGCAAGGCCCACCGTGCTAGACGACCAGAGGGATCTCGAAGGCTGACCAACCTGCATAATGAATGGTGATCAGTGACTATGCTGAATGGGCGACCATAGATGTAACAGCGAAACTTTTGAACAGCAAAAACAGCTGCAAGGCATTCCTGCTCAGTGACTGTGTAGTTTCGCTCAGCATTGCTTAAGCAACGACTGGCATAGGCAACAACGTGTTGGGCGTCGTTTCGCCGTTGACAAGTACCGCTACAATGCCTATTCCGCTGGCGTCAGTATGAACTTCGGTAGGGGAACACGGATCAAAATGACGCAGGATGGGGTCTGACGTAAGCAAGAATTTAAGTTGACGGAACGATGACTCACATTCTGGTGCCCAGTCGAACGATACATCCTTTTGCAACAGACGCATCAACGGGTGCACAACGTCGGCGAATTTTGGGACAAAACGACGGAAATAAGAACAGAGTCCCAGGAAACTGCGCAGTTCCCGCGCTGACTGCGGAGGCTGGACGGCAGTGACCGCGTCAAGCTTGCGGGGGCCAGGTCTGACTCCATCTTTGTCGACTAGATGACCGAGAACGAATGTCTGTCGCTCCCCAAACCTACCAAGTCCAGCAATCTGGGTCATCGACTACTGCGGTGAAGCCAACCCTGGGGCGACGAGGTCGGCGTAACTCTATGGGCAGCATTTTTTAAAAATTGATTGCTGAGCAATGGCTCGTTTTTCGCAATTTGCACTTTAGGCACTCAATCCCGACAACGTTCTCACGCTATATGTTGAGTGTAGTTTAATTCCGCCGGTTGGAAGTTTTTCCTGGGGCACTTTTGTAGGTGATTTTTAAAACGTCATTTGCAGCACAGTAAAATCTAATCCGCTAATTGCACTCTAGTGGCACATACTGTAGGTCTCTCTATATATGTAGGTTCAGTTTGGTTTTATTCCTGGGGCGCTTTTGTTTGGCTACTATGCGGCAAAGCATCTAGATCTACAGGGGCAAAAGATTCGTCCGCCGTTGAATTGATGGGAAAGAGCTTGTTGACCATGCTAAAAATGGACACGAATGTGCAACTGTGATGCATATTTGCGCCCTGGCGTATAAGGAAATACGATGGTGTCAGATTCTGCAAGAAGGAGCGGGCCAAATGGCTTTATGGAGTGGCATCCAAACACTAAGCCTGGCTGCGCATGCCCCTTTTTCTCAAGTTTCGGCGCATAATAAAGTGTTTCATTTGGTATTTAGAAAGCTAAGGTATTTAGAAAGATTTACTATTAGGCAAATTTTTGACACACAAGGACATCGCCAAATAGATCACTTGTTACTTGCGTTTACTTGATAGTGCAATGTGCCGACAATGCGAAGGTTTGAATATTATCAGTGTAAAAAAATGAAAGGGAAAACTTATGATCTATAGAACGCGTGACAGAACGAAATAAAGAGGAAAAGAGAGTCCCCGTGTTACAGCGAAAATCAGCAGCTTCGCCTCGTTTAATAAACGATGCCATTTCAGTTTTAAATGCATAAGAATTTCTATGCCTACCAAATGAGAAATTTGTCCATCCATCACGTAAGACGAATGCAATGGCTCATAACCACGTAAGGCAGAGGCTACAAGCGCTCACCGAAGTGAAGCGAACAGCGCATACATTCATTGAGGTCACCCATACAATACACAGAACAGCACATGTTTCAATAAAGAACAAGTTCAAAACAAGCATCCGAACCATGAATAAAACATTGCATGCCCCCCCCCCCCCTCAGCAATTGTAGTGGTAGTTTTTCAACAGCTTACCTGGACATCAAGGTTGATAAGGACCGATAATAGTTGATAAGGGTCGGATCGTGTTCGATAAGGTTGATAACGATCGATAAGGGTTAATAAGGGTTTATGCTGGTCGAATCAAATTTCATAACATTGATAATGACACCGGGCTGCGTGGCGATTAACAAGCGCCACAATGCTTGTGCACACTTAGGCAACTCCTAGAGGAGTTTCTGCGTGATTTTTTTTTTCAGTTCGGAAGTATAACTAAAATCATGCGTGCCTGTTAAGTGTACGCAAATATCGCATGTTATACGCGAAGGTAAGGTTGTGAAGGTTTGAGAAAGTGGAGGCGCAACCGCTGAACTACACCGGGTCAATTGTTGTAGGGCCTGCTGTGAGGCACACGATTGCTTAGCTGCGCAAATAGGCAATCGCTTGACAATACTTCTCAGAGCCCCGCCTTGTCTGGAATATTTCCTCTCGTAAGGTGACTCTTACAATATCCTCGTAGCGCAACAAAACACTGGTCTGACAGTCGTTCGAATATGACTAACCTGATTCCGGGCTTTTAAATGCTGTCGCACCAAATCGTTTGGAAATACGAAGAAAACATACAATGGGTTTGTTTCTCCACAAACTCAGTCGTACTGTGGGGAAACAAGCTTCTAGTTTATGGCAGCGGTATTTCCCGTACGCAACTTTTTTATTATTGTGAAAGCAATTATATGTACACTCCAGGCGCATTTACGCCAACGTCATCCGCGTCGCCTTCGCTGTCGCCGCAATGTTCCGAGTGAAGTCCGAGTGCAATAACATCGCGGCCGGGTGCCGTATGTTGCTGGTGCGAGTGGAAGCGTGCCAGATTTATCTGAGAAGCCTGGTTGCTCAATCTCGAAAGTTATGAAAAACGGCGCACAAAAATTCCTCAAGTAAGCACGTCTCGCTGTGTATTGTGTGTATTACACGGACAAACAGGTGCACGAAGGGTAACGTTTAACATCAACTCACCACTGTCGCATTGCACTAAATGCTGAACATAAACATTCACTGTTAACATCGCCGCGTACTATCGTCAGTCAAAGCAAACAGCAGAGAAAGCTTCGCTTACTCTCTTCCCACATTGAGTCGGATCGACATAATTTCATTGCGATTGAAAATATATGGACACTCCAGGCACATTTCCGCCGTCGTCGTTGACATGATGTTTCGTATAATGTCCAAGTTCGATAACATCGTGGCCGCCCGCCGTGTGGTGTGGGTAAAGTGAAATCGTGAGGGGGTGAGCAGAGAATGGTGGCTCAGTCTCGCGTGCGCAAGGGAGGAAGGCGGAGAAAAAGCGCTCCGTCTTCCGTCGCGCACAAGGCCGCAGGGAAAGGGGGGGACGATTTACTCCCGTGGCAGCTACGTATGACGCGGCTGATCGCGGCCGCATGGCCCCGATCTAGAAAGCGATCTGCGCTGGGTACAAAGTCAAGGCGGGCCGATTGCTGGGACCCTATAACGTAAAACTATTCCAATCTGTTTTCCTTCCAATCTCCTGATGTCCAATTTACGCAACCGCCAACGCAAGCATCGGGCGGTGACTCGCAGCGTTGTTTGAGAAGGCTATTGAAACGCTCTCCTATTTTATAGGAGGTCACTGTTGTTTGCTTTCAAAAGGAATAGCATTGCCTAACTTGATATATATTTCTTACCTGATTGGCTGACCAAGGGCGAGGAGCACGCACAAGTGGAGGCGGTAAGGTGGGGCCGGGCTAGCGCAGTGAAAGTAGATAACCACACCCTTACGTTGTCATTTGGTACACGCCCTTAAGTTGTCATTTTCTTGGAACCTGAAAAGGAGGGTGTTGCCGGCGTCTACGTTTGCCCTGCTTCTTCTTACTTAGCTTTCGGTGTCTGCTAGAAAATCACGCCGGCGTGCAACGGAAACGTAACAATGCAGCTAAAACGAATCTTCAGTGAAGAAAATTTGACATAGCGATGTCGTTTACATGCCGAAAGGGCTCGACAACCATATAATGTCACACAAAATCTTTAATATAGGCAAATAAATCCATTCTCCACGGCAGCTCCGACTACGCAGTGCCAGAGCGATCGGCGAGTGCCCACCTTATATTCATGTCGGAACGGGGCAGTGTCCGGCTATTAAAAAGAAAATTAAGTTTTGTTTGGGGTAATAATGCATCTTTAATGCGTACACGCCACTTTGACGCAGTGATTTTTCACGGTTTTAGGACGTCAGGTGACCGACAGGTGAAGTGGGCGCAGCGCGAAAACTTTTGAGCAATTGCGGATGGCTGATGGTAAAAAGGCATAGAATCGAAAAATAATATTTTTCAGTTGTTTGGTCTCACATGCATAATTAGTGTGCACACGTCATATAAGAGTGGGTAGCTCGCGCGGTTTTTTAACAGGGGAGCTGTCTAAGCCGAGCATTAGTCCGTAACCTGCGAACAGAAATTGTGGGCCGATTCTGGCGGTAGTGCAGGAAGGGTCCCAGCGCAATGACACATACCTCTGTGAACTGGCGAAGCTGAGCCTGGTTAAGCATGGCTGGGACTACTTAAGCTTAGTCTGTCATCGATAGACAATCGACAGTCAATCAGTAGCTAATCGATAATTGATAAATAATCAATACATTCCGGAAAATGCTGGGGATTACTTGGTAGTGCTTAGCCTAGCCCAAAAGCCAGGCCAAGCTAGGTGCCCATCAGCTCCGCTTTCTCTGTAGCATTGCGCCTCCCGTGCAAGCTATTCTAATATTTTTCCTTTAGGCTGCGTGAAAGACAAGTGAAGTTGGGCAGTCATGGAGGCCTTATTGCAAAAATAGAATAGAAGCAGTTTGGAATAGCGTTTCGTTAAAGCGCTTCTGATGCCTTCGTGTGCGGTGAATTCTCGGCGCAATTAGTTCGCGTTGAAGCTAGAAGTAGCACGATAGACAATTCGCTCGCTGTTGCTGCCGCTCTCCCCAACGCCATCGTTTTGACAGCGAGTGTCCGCGCTTGTCGAGAGAGATTTGTTCGTGTGTGATTAAGCCCGCGTGACAACGTGCAGGTTAAGTTAGTTAGTAAGCGAATGTTTACAGCAGTTTATGCAGCTGATAAAACGACTAACCTTAGTTTGCACAGCTGTCTAATAAATTTCTGTCGCAATCAGTGATTCGCCTGTCGGGTGAAATTGACCTTATTGTTAATATTATTGTAGGTAATATTATTATTGCTTATTACGCTCAAGCCAGGCGCAATACACATACAAGTTTCGAATACAGGCGCAGTTCTGTCTTATTGTGACTGAGTGCCGATAATTTCTTTCGAGCAAATGGGACACGGCGTGTCGTTTACAAAAAGCAGCTTGTGTCTGCCACTGCGGATACGGTGGCGTATACATGTTGTAAATCCGGTTTTCTATTGGATGCCGCAAATCAGCACGCAGAAAGAGAATTTCGGTTGGTGGGTCGATTCCCTGTTGGAAAAATGGATATATTCTCTCGCCCCAAAAATGGTGGTATTACGTAGTATGCGCTCTTTCCCGTCTCTTGTTGGTTTCTTCCTGTTTTTTTTTTTTTTGGGGGGGGGGGGGGGCAGCGTCTCAATATATTAACATAACGTCACTGTCTCGTTCGTCGGAAACACCTAAACATTTTTGCAGTAGGTAGAGCCATCTGCGTTCGGCGTTCTTGGAAGTAGCCCCTTCCGAGGTGATCAAAAAGCGCAGTGCTACTTCCTCTTTCTTTTCTTTTTAGTCAACGTGCGACATTTAATGGTAGTGCGCGAAGGCGAGTATTACAAACTTTTGCGCTGTAGTCGTTTTTTGTTGAAAGTTGCACACGTGGCTCCACTCTCGTGCGGCCGAGACATGGACTGTCAGGGTATGGTCATTTATCGGACAGTGTCAGGGCTACTACTTTGTTTTCTGGCCAAAAAACCGTCCCACCCCCCTAGTCGCTCAAATAACAGTCACAACCTTACCACGAAGAAGACAAATTGGCTTTGTGCTTTTCAAAGCGGATAGTGATAGTCTATCAACTGTCTTTGGATCTTAGCACTTGCTTTCTTTCTAGCCCATGCTGCGCTAGAAAAAAGTCGGCAGAAATTTTTTTTCTGGTTACAATTTAGCATTCTCAATATGAAGTTGTTGAAATGTTTCGACAGTGTTTGTCTTTCCCCGCAATGCGACGTGTGTGGCGGTGTTGTGTAGAGTTTCGGGAAAAAATGGTCAAATACGATATTCAGCAGCTGATTGATGCACTCTCGTAAAATGCTAAAAGCTTTTTGAGTGGCATGACACCATTTACACACCCTTACGTTGTCATTTTCTTGGAACATGAAAAAATTGTGCTCTCCAAATGGCTGTTCAATGGTGTAAGTGCTGCATTGATTTGTTTCTTTTATTTAATCTACTAAGCTTTAAAATGCCGCTAGTCAGACATAATAGAGCACAGAGAAAAGGCACAACTGTACGCGGCATGTTCTTATCCTTGCAATAAATTCGCTAACGAGACAGATCATGAATACAACTACAAAATGATATCTCGCACCAAAGGAATGAGGGAAAACCACTAGGACACATCAAGTTCGACAATCTTATTGTTAACAGTTGATTCAAGGGTGACGCAAGGCGACAACTGTTGCATATGACGGCGTGCATACGACTAGACCATCAATAGAATAACATGACGTTAGTGAACCAAGAACCAATATGCAGGCCATGCGGTAAAACTATTATAGGAACACATTTTCAGCATTGGTCATACAACTGAACGCTTGAAGCCTGTGTATATTTCCGGCGGTACGTATATGTTTTATTGCTGCTTGGCCAACTTTGGTTATTAGCCTGCGTAACACTGTGACTAAATTTCGCCTCATCGCAAGCACACTTAAGCCTTCTTGAAAACAGAACCAGGAGGATTCAGTCACTGGAACAGCCTTTCATTTATTTATCACAGAGTCCCATATTCGCTCGAGGAAAATTATAGCGGGGAGGATGTATATACGCATTAAAACTTTTTTCAAGGTAACATTATAAGACGTGATACCCAAACCAAACAAGATCTAAAACAGAGAAACAAAGCACCAGGGGCCGAATTCACAAAGCTTTTCGATCGTAAGTGCTGGACCACGATTGGCTGACACCTGCTTCTGCGAACAGTTTTAGCGTGAGGACGTTTTTCTGAATCCGGCCCCAGTATGTAGCATACAGTAGTTACAATGAGCCTAAAAGAAACAGATATTGAAATTAAAGGCGTGAAAAATTGTTATACATTACCAGGAATTTGGGACATCGCCGAACAGCGCCTCTAGCGGCCGCCTCTGAAAACATACGTTTTTTCTATGGGAAAGCGTTGTTTTTACCAAATTACTAATCACAGAAGCCATCTTTTAAAATATTCCCGTGTAAATAGGCTCTAGGCGCTTAGCCCGAAATATCATGTAAGTGGTACCATTACTTACGGCAGAAAACCCGTTCCAAATTGTGGGCAAAGTATCAAGTATGGGAGTCTATTGAAAAGCCTAAATTTTGGAGGCTTTGTTGACCAGTAAAAAACAATTTGCGATAAACCTATTGTATCGATTGACGTATTCCTGAGGATTTATCGACTTCAGTGAATCAGCTTTCAGCTAGTTGCAGCAGCAGCTCTTGAAATGGCAAAGAAGTCGTTCCAAAATCGCAGTTTTCATAACAAGGTCGCGGAATTTATTGTGGTACATACATAAACCTAGCTTTCGCCAACAGCAGCGCTTCGAAACGGTAGCCGAGCGCGTTGAGCGACCGCAGATCAAGATCAATGATACCACGATCGTGAGTTCGCAGGTTCGAAGCCAGCTGCGCCGCGCTTCTTCATACCATTTTGTCGGTGCTTAGTTTGGCGGTTTTCCGCCAGATGGTATATTCCGAAATGCAGGTAATTTGGTTGCGGTTCTTGTTTGGTTTCTTTCTACTGTACCAACGTCTTCCTAAAAAATAGCTGGCTGATTTCGAGAACATGTGAACGTGCTTCCAAACATCTTTTGCAGTTTAGGTATATTGTATTTTGGAGAATAAACCCAGGTAACGTGTTTTGAAAGTTCATTTCTTTCCTAAGGCGAATATTTATGAAGACATTACTAAGAAATATTTCGCCTTTTCAGCTATGTCTTGGGAAAGGCGTGTTTGTGCAACTCTTGTGCGGCTTGAAACGTACCACAAAAATAAATAGCGTCCAGTGTGTGCAATTAAAAGACACAGAAATAGATAAGTTGGCTGCAGCCCCAGACGTAGTATTTTTACAAAGGAACACAGTTGAAGCTATTTGACTGAGCATATTTGCATTATATCAAAGAAGAATTTTTCCGTATACCTGATCTTCGGTGCAAATGAAGGCTGTCCGAATTATTGCACAAGCTTGTTTACTTAGTACAAACCAGTACCTCGAAACATAAACATTCTACCCTCAATATGCTGCGCACGCGTCTTATCATTTTGAACTATTCCCATATACCTTCACAAAATTCCAGAAATACTAAAGGTATTCATATCCTTTTACCGTTTTACCACAACGTACGCAGAGGAGTATTGGAAATTATGCGAAAAGACTCTGGGACGTGTTAATATAGCCTGTCGTGTAAAAATAGAGAACGACTCCAATCACAGACCGCACTCTTTTTGAGTTATGCCCACAAAGTTGTGCAAGAAGACACTGTTTTCTGGTACAATTACCGAAGTTGCCATATAGCATTCTGCTGTTCTGTTCTTGACTAACTCTATTGCTAAATCAGGTCACAGCACCATGATATAGTTACTGGTGCAATTCTTTAGTAATTCTGTGAGAATATTCTCCTACCCTAAATTGAACATGTTTGAACAATTGAAGAAACACGAGAAGGGACCGTGAGGGTTTGCAGAAATATTCCTTTATTAGAATCGTTTATGACCCATATCGGTACGGTCGTTTTGTCATGATCACGCCAGCGTGCACTGAGCATCATTTATCATTTTGTCTACTGCCTATAAATAAAATACAAAAGTGTCGTTCCTTGTGCGTGAGTAGCACAATGGCAGCTGAACCTTTCATATGGTCCCACTAAGCCAAACCTTCCCTTTACTGCCATGGTGCCACAGGACATGTCAATTTCACACTTGATTTTTGCCCTTTCAGTTTCCTAGAAAGCATAGAAACTTTCGAGGGTTTTTTGACAGCGAGCGGGCGCGTTGCGGCATCTCGCAGCGGCCGCGTTATCTACGGAGCGCATGGAATTCAATTCCGAAACTTTATGGGTATAAAGTTCTCATAAACTTATGACGCGAAAGGTGCACTGACATTTCGAAAGGCGTGCTTTAGATGTTCAATTCTGGAACTTTATGGGTTTAATGTTCTTATAAACTTGAGCTAACATGGGCGCACTGGGGCCCTCGTGTCCAAGCCGTTTCAGAAATGGAAGCCTGCGCTCGCAATCTTTCACACACAGACAGAAACCAAGAGGGGGACGAGCAGGGCTGACGTGCCTCGCATGGGCTCCGCATTCGACAAAGCTTTTGCAGAATAAGGACTGCTTTTCTGGTGCCAAAAGTGGTCTCTATTGAAAGCTAACATCTCGCCGAAGCTGCCGGTGAGTGCCTCAAACCTCATCTTTCTTGTGGAACTGTACAAACTTCGACTCCGGGTGAGCGGCGGAACGCCGCTTCGCTAGCCCTAACACCACCGGAACCGGCGTCGGGCTCGCGCACGTACGAGTCTGTTCGGCAACGACATTTTGTCATATCAGGTGAGCGGCATGGATCTGCCCGACGCTGAATTCAACCCGGAGGAATGGAGGGAAGTCCTCTACGCCCGAACACGTTCGCCTAGGCAGCAATCCATGGAAACCGAACGAACGCAGTCAAGCAAAGCGGCGTCCGCTGACGGAACGCAAGCAAAGAAAACGGCGTCAGCTCCAAGCGTTCCCTCAGAAGTCGATGGGACTGCTGCGGCGCGTCTTCGCATAAGACCACTGCCACGGTTGCCAGTCGATGACTTCAAGATCGTCTTTCGTCCAACTGCGGGCGTCAATCTGGCCCAATACAACGACGAAGAGTTACGGGCGGCTGTACTCGCCAATAGCGGACTGCACTCTGCGGTTGCCGAGGAGGACCTCATGTGCACAAACCTGCCCAAGAATATCTTCACAGTATCTACTTCCTGCGCAGACCGAGTTGCCAACTACGCCAAAATCAGAGACCTCACGCTACGCGGTAACAAACTGGCATTCCATGCATACATAGCTCCGCCGGACAGGGCACGACCAGGAATCATCTACCGTGCCTGGAGCGGCGAGTCGCCGCAGGACTTGCTCCGAGAATTACGTAGGGCGAATCCCCTCCTACCAATAGTGCTGGCCAGGGACATGGGGCGTACCTCCCGCTCGGTGCTCATTCACTTCATGGCCGAGGAGCTTCCACCCTCGGTGAACATGTTTGGCATCCTTTATGCCGTCTTCAACTTCCGATCGAAAGTGGAGGCCTGCGTAAACTGCAGACAAGTCGGCCACAGACGCGATGGATGTCCTCTGCCGAATCGCCTCACCTGCCCAGGCTGTGGTCAGAAGCACCCGGCGGACCACCCCTGCACTCCAGAGTGCGTCGTCTGTGGGGACGCCCACATGACGGGCGACAGGGCATGTAAGAAACGCTTCCAACGTGTTAACAGTCGTCCCTCTCGTCCACGACAGACACAACAACAGCAGCAGAAGCAGCAGCAGCAGCACGAGTTTCAGCTCGAAAAGGAGTCCTTCCCAAGAATCGCAGACAGAAACCGTGGCAGCGGAAGCAAAAGTCCTGGACGAAGTGAATCCCGGAGCCGGGACCCCGGGAGCCAATCCGGAAAGGTGAGCTGGGCAGAGCTAGCCTCCCGCTCCAGTAGAGCACACTCCGAATCTAGAGAACATTCTAAAACTCAGAAAACTATCGAACGTCTAACTAGAGAGAATCAGGAGTTAAAGCAACAGTTGGCTCTGGTGCTGGAACGTTTAAGTACACTCACAGCTCCCCCCCCCCTAACGCCCTCTCCGTCCCTACCTAGCTCCACCTCCACCTCGGAGTCTGATATGGCAGCCCAATCAGAGACCGAACCCACAGATTCCACTCCCCAACCCGCAAAAATGAAAACAACGCAACTGCATGAATCCTCGGATGAGGACCACAAATGCCCGAGTAAAGAAATCCGTAAAGAACACAGGGAACTGAAACAAAAGGTTGACCTAGGCTTCACTCAAATCGCAGAACGCTTTAATAAGATTGAGAACATTCTCGATATGCTAGTTGCTCGGCTCCTCCCATTGGAAGCTGTGCCACAATCCCCCCCTCTCAAGCGCCTTCGCAACCATAACCCCCTACTGCACCCTTGTCACATCCTCCCCCTCTTCACTCTGCATATGGCAACGGAACTGCCGCGGATTAAAAAAGAAGAGAGACAATCTCTCACTTTACATACAGCAGTCTACACCCGCCCTTGATGTCATCTCCGTACAGGAGCCTTTAAAAGCATGCAAACTTCTCGGATATCAGGCTGTACACTCCCATCCTACTTCCCCGTGGGCCACCACATATATCCAGAGGAATATCTCTTTTATAACTCACGACCTCTCCGACCTTTACTCCGATTTCATTCTTCTCGAGCTCCGCCCGCGTCGTAGAGGACAAGCCACATATTGTATTTTAAATATCTATTCTCATCCTAGAGATGACCTCACTGCCGTATTCGAAGCAATTGATAGGGACATCCAAATAGCGAGTTCCGCTCCTATAGTGGTAATGGGTGATCTTAATGCACCGCACGTAGACTGGGGATACAGGAGAAACACTCGCAAGGGCACCTGCCTCTTTCAATACATTCAGCGAAATAGGTGCACCCTAGTCACTGATTGCACGTTAGCCACGCGCATTGGCAACAGTGTGAGCAGAAATACCACCCCATACCTTACTTTTACTAAAAACGTTCGACAAGCTAACTGGACGCATACAGGAGTCAACCTCGGCAGCGATCATTATATTCTAACAATTACGTTACCGTGTGCCAGTTTACGCCCAAAGTTCCACCTCAAACCTATTGTCGACTGGGACAAGTTCCGCGAAATCCGACTCCAAAAACCGGAAGAATAAATTCAGTATTAGAAAGAATGGGCTTCTAAGCTCCAACGGGACGTAGCTCTTAGCGAAAAAGTGGCCCCGGCACAACATATCCGCGATCCAGTAGACAGTAGGCTACTCCACCTATGGGAGGCCTATCAGAATATGGAGAAACGGTGGCTCAGGCAAAAGCATAATCGCAAATTAAAACGGAAAATGGCGCAAACGCTACAGCTTGTCACCGAACACGCGGCCGAGCTTTCGTCGCAGCAATGGACTCAGATATGCAACCGACTTGACGGCACTCTATGTAGGAAGAACTCGTGGTCCCTCCTTGGCCATATGTTAGACCCGTGCTCCTCGCGCTCTGAAAATAATAAGCAAATCACCCAACTCCTATTTGAGGTAGCGAAAAAAGGGCTAGGCCTTGAAGCTGCTCTTAAAGCCACATACTTCCCGATCTAAAGCAGGAATCAACACCGACGTATACAGGAGCCCCCAATTCAGACTTGGACGCCCCCATCACATAGGCGGAGGTATGGGCCGCACTAAGCAAACTTCGCACCACATCCGCGCCAGGACTAGATGGAATCACTAACAAAGCACTCCGAAATTTAGACAACAAATCATTGGCCGCTCTCACCAGTTACATGAATCAGCAATGGGAGCAGGGCACGCTGCCCCAGGAATGGAAATCAGCTAAGGTGACTTTCATCACCACAAATAACAAGCCTTTAGACCTTAAGAATATGCGACCAATCTATCTTACCTCATGCACCGGAAAACTGATGGAGCATGTGATCCTAAGTCGCCTTTACCGCTACATGGAGAAAGAACAACTCTTTCCCGCCACCATGCTTGGCTTCCGAGCGGGACTCTCAACTCAAGATGCCATGTTACAGCTTAAGGAAGACGTGCTCAATCCCGTTTTCCCACACATTACCAGAGCCATCCTTGCATTGGACCTGACCAAAGCGTTTGATAATGTTGCTCACTTCGCCATTTTACAATCTCTGAGTGGCCTTAACGTCGGCTCTCCCACGCACCATTATGTTGCTGCCTTTCTCAGCAACAGGGCCGTCTGCCTACAATTAGGCACATTCAAAACCAACTCTTTCACGCTAGGAAGCAAAGGAACGCCCCAGGGAGCAGTTCTGTCCCCGTTTCTTTTCAACATTACTCTTATCCCGTTAGCGCGAGAACTTGCCAAAATTCCTTCTGTCAATCACTCCTTGTACGCGGATGACATCACCATCTGGGTCAATTCTGGCAACCATGGTGAAATCGAATCAAAACTACCGTTGGCCGTTCACACTCTTGTTAAGCACGCCAATTGCATCGGTGTAAGCTGCTCGGCGGCTAAATCAGAACTCCTAGTGATGGACATAAAAAAAACAGGATATCTCTAACATTCAAGTCACACTAGATGACACTCCCATTCGCAGGGTAAATAAAATCAAAATCTTGGGTCTCAATATTTCAGACAATGGCTCAAATGCCGAAACGTTAAAATTAACGCACTGTGATTCCCAATACAGCTTCACTAATTAAGCGCATCTCCAATCGTCATCGCGGCATGCGAGAAGCAGACACACGTCGCCTCGTTCAGGCGTTTTTTTTTTCCTTTGCAGAATCACCTACTTTATCCCTTAGCTCTACCTCACACCCGCAGAGACCGAGCAACTCAACAGACGCATCCGCACTGCCTATAAAACTGCTCTTCATCTCCCCAAATCAACGCCCACAGAGAAACGCCTTCAACTGGGGCTGCACAACCCCCTGGGAGAGCACGTAGAAGCGCACCTCTTCGGTCAATATTACACAAACTGGTCAAATCCTTCTGCACCGACTCGGAGTCAACCTACCAGGTCATACCACGGCCACGTGCTGTCCTCCCACTGCTGTTAGCAATAACCTCTGCATTATGCCACTTCCCAAAAACACCCACCCGGAACAGAATCGAGCAAGACGGGAAGCTAGTGCCAAGGCTCTGCAGAAGAGCTACCCTCCTCATTCACAGGCAGTCTATGTAGACGTGGCTGAATATTCAGACCGGCCAGCTTTCGCATTAGCCGTTGTAGACGGATTCGAAAACCCCATTGTCTGTGCGTCGATTCCAAATTTGACAGAATCCCTAGAAGCGGAAGAGGCAGCTATTGCCTTAGCAATTTCTCACTCCTCCGCTAAGTATATTTTCTCAGATTCAAAAACCACAATCAGTAATTATGCCAATCGTAAAATCCACTCCAGGGCTGCTGAAATAATCGAATAGAATCCCCCTCCTAATCGCCTTATCACCCTCCTTTGGGTCCCTGCACACAGCGAACACCCAGGCAACATGGCCGCAAACACTCAGGCCCGAGCACTCGTCAACCGGGCTGAGAGCGACCCGCCTTCGTCTCGCAGTGCAAGAGATCGACTCTTCAGCTACCATGACCTCACTCTGTTTTACCGAAATTCCCGCCTAATCTACCCCCCGCCGCATAAATCTCTTCCCAGAAGTGACCAGGCTTTGTGGCGCAGACTTCAAACGGCCACAGTTACGACCCCTTTCCTTCTGTCCATTATTAGACACGGGGAAACCTCTCCTCACTGCCACTTGTGTCCTAGCACCAGAGCTGACTTTGCCCACATCTTTCTAAATTGCCCGAACAAGCCCAAGCCCCCGTGGCGAGGGTCAGAACACCAGGAGCGATGGGAGGCTGCTCTGCGCAGCTCGCAACCGGAGTTACAGCTTCGGACAGTGGGCTGGGCCAGAGGGTTCGCCGAAGCACAAATGTGCCCGGCCACCTAGAGTGGCCCGAGGGCCCATCGTCGTCCTGCTTCCTTTTCTCCTCCCCCCTTCACATGATTCTCTCGTGAATAAATAAAGTTTACCCACCCACCACCATCCTCACACACGAAAATACTAAATATGACCGTGACTGCCAGCTGGCCGCTGATAATTTTATCCAAACATTTTCAGGAAGGGCGCCCGATGTGATCAATCAGCTGGACCAGGGCAGGCAAAGTAAAATAAGAGAAAACAGAAGAAAGTTAACGGCCTAGTCTTTTTTGGCGGCGGTTCTTTTTTGCGGACGACAAGGTCTGGCTCTCCGTGGCCATAGGGACAGTGGTCCTATGGATTTAGGCAAATCCCCCCTGAAAATATTGGTATTTTCAGAGCGCTTCTTCATTTTCGAGCTGATTGTGGAGATACATATCTGAAGAACCATTTGGATGTTGCCCCAGTAATACCTCGCATTTAAGCCCAGATGTACAAAACCAAATTATAGAAATTTGTGGTGAAATTATCAAAGAAAGCCTAGACGCAAAAGTAAATAGTGCAGGCTGCTTCTTCATATTTGCTGACGAAACGACGGATATTGCCGGTATCCAAGAGTTTACTGTTTGTGCAAGGTACCTAACAAGGATGCCAACGACATCGAAGGAGTACTTTTAGGTTTTAGCACCGGAATAGATTCCCTCTCTCAGTGCGACTGCAGGGTCTATGTAAATGTGTAGAAACGGCTTCAGATTCTAGTCACCCTTCCAGGGACCACTTCAAGCGCAGATAGTATATTTTTAACATGAGATTACTAAAGAACTACTTGCGCTCTACAGTGTCTGAGGAACACATGGTTAGGCAGGCGCTTATATACGTCCAGAGAGACGTCGGCATGAATGTGTCCGAAGTCATTGACCGCTTCAGTAAACTTCCCCGCCGAGTGAAGTTTGTCCTTCAGATAGCAAAGCGGCGAAAATCAATGCAAGTAAAAGTTTTGCTCCTTCAGGTCCATTAACTCGTAATTATGAAAACGTATGGCTGTTCATTAGCTTCTAAAAGAGCAGAAATTTTCGCCGTTTATTCGAACAGTTAGCATCAAGATCAAAATTATCATGTGAAAAGAGAAATTCCGAGGACATCAATAACCAATTTTTACCGACCTTGTTTATTGAAAGCCCGGCCCTCGCGGCGTTTCCTAACAAACACACTCGGATATTGGGTAGTTTAACTTGCCGCATCATCTGTGGCTTTCGTTTGGTCTTTTCTTTCCTTTTTAGCTACCCGCTTTTACTTCTTTTTTGAACCGTAGCAATACCCTTCCTTAATTTTGGGTGCAGAATATTTGTCGACGCTCTGCAGACACTTAAATTACACATTTTCGTACTGATTTCTGCATTGTTCCTCTATTATCTACCCATATGGTGCTGTCGCGACCGCCGCATGGCCCAAGTACATATCACGAGTTACTTTTAGACATAGCGCAAAAAAGTACACACAACACACACGAAGACACGACAGACGCGGACGAGCGCTACTACCAACCGTTTATTTCAGTCAACAAACCCTCCGATTTATAAGGTGAACCACGTACACCAGTGTCACGCCCCTTTCCCATGCGAGGTGACCAAAGAAATTTTAAAAAGTTAACAGTACTATCTGCCTCAGGCAACAGAGTTCATGTAGTTCGGTTCGGCACTGTGCAACAGAATTGACGCTTCGCTTATACAAATATCTGATTTGTTGTGGATGTTGAATGCTTCTAGAGCCACTCGGGCCGTGTAGTTTGTTGATTTGCCTAAGATAGTGGTCTCATAAAATCGTGCCTCGCAACCACACGTAACGATGTGGGCAACCAAATGTGCATACTTGTCCTCTTTTTTTCTTAACTTTTAGCGCATGCTCCCTGAGCCGGTCGTTTATGCAGCGTTCGGTTTGGCCGATATACGCCTTCCCGCACAACAAGGGGACGGAGTATACCACTCCTGTCGCACACCCCACGAAACCGCCATCATGGCTGGTTTGGCAACCTCCTTTCCTGTCACCGCAAATTCGAGGGCAGAGCCTGGATAGCTTATTAGGAGCCGCGAAGACCACAGGAATAGATGCCTGTTCGCGACCTTCTTCAGGTTCTGCGAGACCTGATGCATATAAGGTATGGCTACGGGTCTCGCCATCCATTGCTGGGTCTCAGCCGTTTCCGCTCCAGCTCTGTTCTTTACCCTCTGCAGGATAGACTCGGCCACCGCAACAACAAGCAACTCAGGGAATCCCGCTGCTAATAGGCGACCAATCTGATTGTCAAAGCAATGCTGCATTGAATGCGGGCATGACTTACGGAGGGCAGCATCCAGACATTGTAATGCGATGCCCCTTTTTACTATTTTACAGTGGGCAGAGTCAAAAGGCAGGAGACACTTCTTAACCCCTTGGGAGGTACTCTCAGCAAACATGGCCTACACTAAATTTTAGCCTGGGATCCAGGAATTGTATGTAACCCCTCAGTTCCAAGCAATTCATGAGTGAAACTCAAACCCTGCCCAGCTTGAATAAAAACATCTAAAATACTCCCAGGGGCAGTGAAACCGTCCTCTTTATTTTAAAGAATTAAAAAGTCATCGACGTACCGAAACACTTTGAATACCTTCCCCCCATTAAAAGCCAAATCAAGCGCACTGTCAATATCAGCTAAAAATATGACGCATAGAGTCGGCGCCACGCAAGACCCAATACACACTCCTCTACGTTGCAGAAAAGGCTGCTCGTTAAAAACAATAAATGTTACACTAAGATAAAATTTTACAAGAGTTAAATTATGAACCGACAAGCAAGCGGAGTTTTGGAAATCGCATTCGCCACTCTGTTCAATGTACTTCCTAACAGTAACTAAAAGCTTATCTTGAGGTACTGAATAAAACAAGTCCTCAACGTCGACAGAGAAGCCATAATCTATACTCTCGTTGTGTTTCACATATTCAGTGACTTCTTCAGATTTCCTCACGCGGAAAGGATCAACAACCGTGAGTCAATAGGGCTTTTCATTAAAAACTGACAAACATTCTTTTGCCAAGCCCCCCCCCCCCCCCCTTCGCTCACAATGGTTCTGAAAGGGACATCTACCTTATGTGTGTTTGCAGAAAAGAAGATCTTCAGATTGTTCCCCTCACTATTTCTCACAGCACTAGCAAGAGCATTCAATTCCAAGTCCTTACAAAATTTGATGAACTTAGTTTTAACTCTCACTGCACTTTTCTAAACATTCACAAAGTTCTTGTCCAGTGCCGCTTGGGCTTTTTCATTGAACATGCCTTTCGGCATCACAACAAATCCACCTTCCTTGTCAGCTTCTAGGAGAACCAAACTTTTCTACCAAACTGAAAGTAACTATGTTAGACCCAACTAGCCCAATAGGCGGTCCTTCCGGAACATATCACGATTCTTGCGATCATAGTTCTGTTCTTGCCTGGATAGTCTGTCTTTCTATGCGTAAAGGTACTATGTTTGACTGCGCAACATGTCTATTTGTCTTGTTTGACGCATTAGATATAGTGAAGTTTGCTTAAATACGTAGATTTATTGGATACTTATACATATATTTAAACATCTTGTTGCGAGGCTTTGTGTATACAAACAATACATTTTGTTTCCAGTGACACTTTCGTGCCCTTTATCAACTTGTATCTTCGCACTTGTACATTCCATTCTATTTTCGCATTTCTAATGTACATCTTGCAGAACTCCTGCTTCTTATATGTACTCACTGTTGCGACTATATTATCGGTGTAATTACAATACACGACCGGTAACAACTGCTCATGTGCAATCTATTGCAACGAAGGACAGCGTCATTGAAGTTTTTCCCTGACCTTTGCATGTGTACAGTCACGAGCAAAAGTTTGACGACCAAACAAAGGTATGGTATGATAAAACTTTATTACGGTCCCACGGAACGCGCGCCAGCACGTAGCGAGCCGCTCCCACGTCGGTACAGAAAGGCCGAGCCTCTCTGCTGCCACGATTCTATTTTTTTTCCTTCGCAGCCTGGGCATTCCGGCTGAAATCAAGAGCGCAAGCCAACGTGCGCGTGTTGGATCAATACAACGTATTAAGCCAATTCGGGGCCGCGCAGCTGCGCTTCAATATATTTCAATTTTTTGCTGATGCCATGGTTTCCAAACTTCTTCTCGCGACTGTAAGAAAAAGTAAACAAGGTTCTTGAATGACAAAGATTTATCAAAATATTTGTGCTCAACTTGTTCTTTTCATGGCCTTTACGTTTTTCACACCATCTGTATGCACTGCTTTGCTGGTTTGGAACTGATATAGTTCTAAAGTTCGTGTGATATTTTCTTTACTTATTAAATAGACAAAAAAAACGCGGAAGCATTGATATCAGTTATTTCTGCCACAACTTTTGGGACATACGAATATATTCTTTTATGAAAAAATACATATGTTGCTTGACAGTGGGTAGCATTCACTAGTTTGATTGCAGCCTCTAATATACAATGACATTGGCAATGGCAATGCAGTTATTATTGATGTATTTGATCCCTCGACCAATTCTATAAAGAGGAGGCCGCGCTGCAACGTGAGCCCCCCCCCCCCCCTCTCCGAACAATATTTTAGGCTATGCCACTGTGTAGTGAAGCAGGTCTTTGAATCCTGACCAGTTACAGACGATTTTCTGCATTTACACCCGTCGCTTACCAAGAGCTTAGAAAAGGTGTTCGGCTGAAATGTACCAAATTTTCTTTACAAAGCCACTAATTTAATTTGTTCACAGGAACCTTCCTGAGAAAACTGACGTCAATCCGAGCATTTGTTGATGGGATTTTACTCTTTGCGGCGTCGGACATTTTCGTTCCGGCGCGGTTTCGGCAAGGTCACCACCAATGGCAACGAAAATATAACCGTGCACCTAAGGCTTTCGCCTTCGAAAAACGGAAATTCCGTGGCAGTGAACATAACTCGACCAGGCACCTGCAGGCAAATGCGTAAATGGACACGTAAACTGAGGTCAACCGAGATTAAGGGCGTCAATCATGCGACTGCATATCCTGAAACATGCGCCCATCGCCACCATTTAGCAAGCTTACATTATTATTTTAGAATCACCTTTCGAGAAATAAAGCGGAAAAGGGGCATTTTTGCTCTTTTGATTCGATAGGACAAAAAGATGGACGACGGAAAGATGGGAGGAAGGATGGGGGGGAGGGGGGGGGAGGCCGCTTTTTCAAGATGCTGCACCCGCTTTCTCGAAGCGGGGATGAGCCTCTAAACGCCTATCAATAGCAGCAAAACTGCTGAGTCACAGTAGACTAGCTGGCCGCTCGTCTTATACGCGCGGCGGTTATCTGATCAGCCATTCCTGATTCGCGCTCGTCGATGCTCAACGGTGAAAGCTGTTGGCGTGGTCTTTTTTTTTCTTTTTTCTTTTATTGTTAAAACGTGTATTCTGTTATCGTCCACTACACTTCGTGCGTCATCGCGCAAATTGCGAATATTAAAGGTCCGTACGCCACGTGGTGTAAAAGCTATGAACTAAAGGCGATGTCCGGAATTGCTGGGGTTGACTTTCCAGAGTTAAGAATCAAATCTGCTTTCTCCATGCATTTCAGAACCAGGCTAAGGCGCTCGTTATGCTCCTCAAAAGTGCGGCCGAAAATAACAACATCATCCAGGTAGCTAAGACATATTTCCCACTTTAGACCGCGGAGAATTGTTTCCATGAAACTCTCGAACATTGCGTGGTGGTCGGGGATACCCCGCACCTCCACCAAAAACTGTTACGGATGATCGATGTTTATTCACAGGTGAAGACTAGGATGGATGAGAGGTCGCCACGATGTCGCCACCGGAATGTAGCCGTGGCTGCTGCTGAGTTCTTCGTTCCCTCCTTTTCTATCTCCTCTTTGCCACGTTACAATATTATATTCGGCTTTCTTTTCCTACCTGCGATACAGTAGTGGTGCAGGTCGAGGCATGTGTCCTCGAATGATGCGGGTCTCTTTATGCCTCTCTCACTTTCTGTCCCTATCTACTACTATCGTCATCGGCATCCATGGCTTGCGGGCGGCGGTTGCTTCAGCAGCACCTTTTTTCATCTGTTGACCCGTCAAACGTGTGAGTAGAGTTCCAGTTTTTGAGACTCATCACATATAAAGGTACCGGGAACCTGGAGTGACCAAAAACGCGACGTGAATCGGCCCAGAATTCGTAAAATTACCGTATTTGTGTCCCGTCAGAGCCTGCCAGGCAGCCATTGTGTCTCTTGTAAGTAAAGCACGAGGATACCGCAAGAATAAGCTGTTCTTTTGGCAGGTGGTGGTGAATGTTCACTCCTGGGAAGTCGCGAGAGATACTGAGTACCTGGATGGAGCAAGCAGGCAACAACAGTTAGAGCTTGAAAAATCGTCTATTCCGGTCATTGTTTACATCCGTTTCCCGCCAAAAGGGGGCCGTCATTTTGAAAGAGTGAGCAAAGGAGAAAATTGATTTGTCTGATCTGAACCACGTTCTCAAGTGACAAACCAGACGTTGTAAAGTGTGCTCAAGCATGAATAATTGACGAGAAGACGAAATAACGAGAATTCATGCAGGTGTCAAGAAACACCGACGGTATTTTCACGTTCCATGTAATGTGGGCACCGCCATCTTGTCTGAAACTGCATGGGAAGAGAGAAAATGCGTATAACTCCAGTTCTACTGGTCGTAGAATAATACAATTACAACCATAATCTTTCGAAAAATACGAAGATAGTGGCAGGAAAAATTTCGAAACTGAGAGTACCACGAGAAGCTGAAAAAAAGAATACATGCTCCTGAGAATGCTGGGGCACATTGATTCTAGCTGGTTCTATGGAAACAGCTATATCTCGAGAAACTCCTAATGAGGTCCTAACTAGCTGAGTTTGTGTCAAGGTGCTAGCAGCGATATATTATAACATGTGATGTTGGTCTAAGATGCAGTCTACATTTCAGGGGCAATTTTGAGAAAGATTAAGGTAGGAAAGCCATATTTGCATCTAAAAATGCGCAAATCAAAGAAAACTGAAGGAAACAAGTGCAAGGAATCAACTATGTGGGAGGGGAGTGCAAAGGCCCCAGGAATGACTGGAAAGTCGAAACAAAGACTATCTGACGAATCTGGCTCGGAGTCAGATTATGAAACAAACTACCGCAAAGAGTCAAACAGAACGAAAAAGAAAAGACATGAGAGGACCTCTGTAGAAGGATAAATATCGATATTTCATTCTAGAAAGGAGGATATTTCGGCGAAGGCAGGATTCTCAGGAATGAAGAACAGCACTGACAACACCAAAAAGATCAATCAAGAAATGGCAGCGGCCGAGTTTGGAGAGAGACGTACTTCAGACAAAGGAATGATGGTCAACAAAAGAACGGAGGACCACTCTAGCAGCTCCTCCGAAAACACTACTGAGGAAGATATTCCGGACACATGGGAAGAACTAGATATGGAGAAGTCTCGGGAAGCATGTACGCGCTCAAGTATGTGAGCCGGACGTACGAAAGCTCCAGGAGCGGCAACGAGAGACAGTGAATTTAGAAGCGTCACTCTCTCAACGCGGCGTCGCGTGTGACAGGAGTGAAGTAGAGCACTGCACGGGCTCGGGCTTGCCCGGGCCGGGTAAAGCAGTTTTTTCACGGGCTCGGGCCGGGCTCGGGCACGGCGTGTGCTTTTTGACCCGGGCCCGGGCCGGGCTCGGGCTCTCTGGTGGTGCGCATGTAACGTGCAGCGAGTTATTCTCGGGCGTCTCAACTCTGAAAAACATGTATTTTGCGGTCTCGGGCCGGGTTCGGGCCGAGACCGCACCGCAACCGCCCAAACTAGGGCCAGACACTCACGCTCAGTGATGGAATAGTTGCGCTCGGAGGGTGAAAGGAGCCTGCTGGCGTAAGCGATAACACGGTCGCTGCCGCGCTGGCGTTGTGCCAGTACCGCGCCAATTCCGTGGCCGACGCCTCCGTTCGCCGATATGTCCTCCACGGCGGCATTCTGTACCGAAGGAACTTCGTCCCTGATGGTGATCTTCTTGTCGTGCCAAAACATCTACGGCCAGTACCGCGCCAATTCCGTGGCCGACGCCTCCGTTCGCCGATATGTCCTCCACGGCGGCATTCTGTACCGAAGGAACTTCGTCCCTGATGGATCTGATCTTCTTGTCGTGCCAAAACATCTACGACGAACTGTGCTCTTTGAGATGCATGACGCACCCACTGCAGGCCATCTTGGGGTAACCCGCAATGGAAACAGCTATATCTCGAGAAACTCATAATGAGGTCCTAACTAGCTGAGTTTGTGTCAAGGTGCTAGCAGCGATATATTATAACATGTGATGTTGGTCTAAGATGCAGTCTACATTTCAGGGGCAATTTTGAGAAAGATTAAGGTAGGAAAGCCATATTTGCATCTAAAAATGCGCAAATCAAAGAAAACTGAAGGAAACAAGTGCAACTTTCGGCTTTGGCACTTACTTTCCAAGATCCTGACTGATAGTCTCCTGCTACATGTGCCTGCGCGTGACCCTCCTCTTTCTTTTGAGCCAGAACTGAATTATGTATGTCACGTCGGCGCCAACGCGTCAAATATGCTCTCTTGACAAGGATGGCGCCGCATTCTAGGAGCGGTTGGTGGCTGGGCTGGATGGGACTGGCGTCGGCTGGGCATGAGATCGTGTAAGGGCCTCAGCGTAAGTTAACGGAGCCGTAACTTGCGGCGGTGAAGCGGGGGGCGGTAGGGCTTCAGCAACTTGCGTCTGAATAACTCGGCGAAGCGACTGGTCCAGTGGGGGGAGAGGCTCAGTGACCGATGCCACAAGAGAGAGCTGACGTGCCACTTCCTCGCGTACGTATTGCTGAATTTGAGGCAGCAATACGGTGGAAGTGCTGGGTAGTCCCCTTCAGCGTCCTGGAACTCCGCAGCCGTACGCTACCATCTGCCTTCACGATGACCGAGGACGCCGGCCCCTCGCGAGCTTCTCCCGCTCCCACACCTGTCGTGTGCTCTGGGGTGCTTCGTATGCGTGATCCTCCAGTCTTCAGTGGCACTGACGATCACGACGTGGAAGACTGGCTGGCCGAGTATGAACGTGTTAGTGCAAACAACAAGTGGGATGACCGCGACAAGCTGACTCACGCCATCTTTTATTTTACCGGCGTGGCCCACCTGTGGTTCAAGAACCATGAAGCTGATTTTACCACCTGGTCAGCTTTCAAAGAGACCCTCGTTTCGTTTTTCGGCCGGCCAGCGGTGCGCAAGCTTCGCGCTGAACACAGCCTCCGCGGACGATCTCAACAAATTGGTGAGACCTTCACCAGCTACATTGAGGATGTCATCGGCCTCTGTAGGCGGGCGAATGCGTCCATGTCGGAACCTGACAGAATCAAACACATAATGAAAGGCATCGACGATGACGCCTTTCATATGCTCGTGGCCAAAAACCCACAAAGCGTTACTGAAGTTATTGAACTTTGCCAAAGTTCAATAACTGGTTCGGGCCGGTTTCGGGCCGGTTTCGAGTCGGGCTCGGGCCAGGCTCGGGCCTAAGGTAAAGGGCTGGCGGGCCGGGCCGGGCGGGTAACGTAGATTATTTCCGGGCCCGGGCCGGGCCCGGTTCTCGCCATAAAAGTTTTGATCGGGCTCGGGCGGGCCACCCAATGTAAAAACGGGCCCGGGCCGGGCCCGGGCTGCAAACATCGGCCCGTGCAGTGCTCTAGAGTGAAGAAGTATGTGAGGGAGAACAACAGGAATCTAAACTCAGGCATGAAAAGGCAGAGACTGAAGGAATATGTCATATGCTAAACAAGATGGCCAAGATTGATGGGGCACTTATGAAGTCTCTCTTGGCTTTGGCCTCAACTGGAGATAAGGACACAACCCTTGTCGATGAGATCTTGACTGAATACACAAAGATGAAAGGCATAGCCTTGGAGACAACGCATGAGATTGCTAAGTTCCAGGGTATTGTTGAGATCCATCAAAAGGAAAAACAGAGCAAAGGGCCATGCTACGCTTCAGTTCTGGCTCAAAAGAAAGAGGAGGGTCACGCGCAGGCACATGTAGCAGGAGACTATCAGTCAGGATCTTGGAAAGTAAGTGCCAAAGCCGAAAGTTGCACTTGTGATTACGTCGAACACAACGAAGAAGAGGAGATTAGAGAGACAGTGAGACACAAAGTGGACCCTCTCCTCTTACGCATACAAGAACCAGAGATCAGGCTAGGGAGGGAAGGAGTTGTAGTGACGTCTTCCTCCAAGCAAGGTATTGCGAAACTGGAAGAGCATATAACGAATGACAGGGCACTGTCATCGCAAATAAAAGTGAAGCGACCAAGAGTCAAGGGTCTAGAAGTAAAGATTGTCGGAGTTTAGGACGACATGAACAACAACGAGTTGATTGAGAGGCTTGTCGCGCAGAACAAATTGTGTTGCTGAGTTGAAGAAATGCAAGTCAAAGAATCGTGGAAAGGGAAACATGGAAAAAGTGCCACTGTCTCGCTACAGCTCGACGCTTGGAATGGAATGACGGACAAAACCCACCTAAACACTGAGTGGAGTAGGTGCCCAGTCTACGATAACAAACATGTGCCTAGGTGCAGTTTTTGTGCGTATGGACATACGCAACGGACATGCCAGGCGAAGGCAGTGAAGTGCACGGAGTGCGGTGGTCGACACCGTTTCAAGGAGTGCAAGCACGAAGATTATGAGTGTTGCACTCCGATCGGCGACCAACAAGTGTTGCAGATATGCTTGGCGTCCTGCTGCCTAGTCGCTTCGGCGAAGCTACTAGCATTTCGGTCCGGCTCCGTAGCGTTTTGGGCAGCCAGTTGCGACGCGCTCAGCTTCAGGAATGTGAGTGGCAGAGTTCGCAGCGGGCGCCTCGAACGCGTGATGGCGTTCTGCTTCATACTGGCGTGTCTCTCGCTGGAACAAAGCGAGATTCGTCCCTCGACGTAGTTGCCTTTCTGCGCCGCTTAGCGCAGCAGGTTTCTTAGTTGGTGCCATCGCAATCGAAGCCGTAGGCGCAGTGTAAGCACTGCTGATGTATGTTGAAGCTGCACTCCGTAGGCGTCGAGGCGTCACACGCTAATCCGATGCGAAAGACAAACCATGTGTTGAAACTGCGTCGTTACGTCAGCAGAAAGCCTACGCCGATTACGCGGCGGTAGGCCGCGTTGGAGCCTTCGCTTCGCTTAGACTCCAGAAGCGCTCGCTGTCGGCGCTCGTTAGTCATGATGCAGTACTTCGCTTCACCGCTCCTAGAATGCGGCGCCATCCTTGTCAAGAGAGCATATTTGACGCGTTGGCGCCGACGTGACATACGTAATAGCAAGTTGGTCGTCGACCCCGGCATGAAACACTTCCTTATTAAAAAGGCCATGTCACACCGCGCTTTTCATGCGCTGGCCTATTCGAGCAGTTTCTGCAAGCAGGTCGCGGATAGCCTTTCGAGATTGTGCCCGCCGCTTTCCTCAAGGGGACGTCACTTGTATTTTCTACAATCTTCTCGACTACACATCAAAAATATATGCACCAGATTTCATTTAAAATACGCATTACAATTAAGCAACTATGCTGAAGTCTAAGTGCGAACAGCCTTAGTAAAAGGGATTCTACAATAGACCAGCAAAATTAATGTCCTTATATATGACTGCTTCTAGCAGACGTACAGTAACCAAGGCACCGGTGCGTTGAAGTTTCACTTGCTGCACATGCAATAAAACATGCATTTAATGTCTGCGTACAAGCTAGAAGCACATTCGATCACATGCATCTCTGTATGTCTCACACCTTGTGAGAGCTTTTGCCTACGTGTTCCTTGAGAATAATATGCCCCTTAAAGACTCTCCTTGTGGCATATTACACAAAATACTTATTGCAAAGGTCACTCACATGCGCTGGCATAGGGTTTATCAGGAACTACCCAATAAAATTTACCTTGGTTTCAGATACGATATATTTGTACCCTATAATGCCCGCTGTTAAGCCAGCTGTGGCACTAACCACGGCACAACATGATGTAGTTGCTTTAGAATAGGTTTGGCATGCTGATTATTCATCGTGATACAAATAAAACAAACACAGCGCTTGCTTTATTTGCTGTGCACTTGTCCAGTTCAATTCAAGCGAGTAGGATTATCTTATGCAGCTCAACGCATATAAAACAAAGCAATGACAACACTTTGTGAAATCAGGACATTTCCTACATTCTTCGGACAGGCCATCGCAGAAGTGAATGATAGGCGCACTAGTGAAAAGGCTTACCACAAGGCATGTCAGTTTGCAAACGCTTCACATTGACCTTGGCTTTTCAAGCATTGGAAAATGATGTGCGACAGTGACGGCAGGTTTGCAGCGAGGTTACTTACCCCTTTGACGAGTGATATAACTGAAACGCTGATTATATTACAAAATATGTCTCTTGGAGATTAAAAAAATGTATTTCGCCTCTAACGCGCATTTCACTGTCAAGCTAGCTGCAGTTCTAAACACCACATAACATGCACCATTTTATTCATGTGCTCTCCGCCAGTTCCGTTCCACTGAGATGTATCAATGCAGCTCAATGCGCATGTGAAACGACAATGAAAGCACATTCCGATATGAGATACCACAACGCGCTGCACGTTGCAAATGCTTCACAGAAGACTGCACACAGTTTTATACTTAATCAGGCAAACGATGTAGAAGCTACACAAGTAGTGCGGCTCCACATGTTTCCAAGTGCAGTTCTTGATATAGCTACATTTTCTACTAAGTAGCTACTACTCCATATACTAGAACATGTAGATGCAACTTTACGTCCAATAATATGTTACATATACAGTCGGGATCAAAATTTTGGGGACCACGTCAGCAGCAAAAAAAAAAAATAATATATAATCAAGTGCAGCTACACGGCCTTGGATTGGTTTAATACATTGTATCGGCCTAAAAAGCGCGTACGCTTGCGCACTTGATTTCAGCCAGAATGTCCAGGCTGTGAAATAAATGAAAAATCGCGACTGTACATATTTGTGCTTCTAGATGGCAACGTAACATGTTTTTATCACAAGCACAAATGAAGTGCTATGGCTGCTGGTTACAGAAACTTATTACTCCGCTCGTTTGGAGTCAGGTAGGGTTTACACCGAGGATGTCTTTCGCGTATTAAATATGCAATATTTCTGCGATGTAAAATTATGCGCCTTAATTTTACATTGACTTACATGACGCGTACCTATAATGTCTGCTTTATTTTTTGGTTTATTTGGCTGCGTCCCTGTGCATGTCCGCTACAGGGCTTTGGAGTGAGTTCGGTGACCCGATCCGCTGCGCATTAATATTCCTAAAAGTATTTTGTTTTATTTTTAATGTAAATTCTCGCTGTAGTTGTAAATTTACTACTTATGGTAATTAGGTCTTTGGTTTGGCGGTACCGACCGCGGGGTATTTCACCTGTCTTGCATTTAAAAATACAGTCTCGGTACAGTCTAAGGCTGCGAACTTAAATAGGTTTGTTGTGTACAGTGATTACAGGGCGGCTTTTCTGCTACAGATGCCACACCTGCTTAAAATGTTCAAGGCCCCTGGCTCTCACGTAGGCCGCCTGCTTGCGCACGGTTTCGAACCGCGATTCTACATTCCTTTATTTAGCTGCTTTTTGAAGCTTCTGGAGGCCGAAGGAAAGTGCTGAAAAGTGAGCTGAATCATTGGGACGGTGCTACCACTCGCAATAAGCAGCGCAGTGGTGGCTTTCCACTGTTTTTTAGCATTTTTCCGGACTGTCTAGTGAAATTTCTCATTTTTCTTGTTTTTTCCACGTTCCGCACGATGGCTCTGTCATCGTTGCGGCGCGTAATTTGAATTCCATTATAGTCTTTTTTTTTTCACTGTCCACGTTAACCTGCCTTTAGGCTCTCCTGGGATGGTATTAGGCAAGTTTGAAAGTCTCCTTGGCCTTTGGGACTAACGACTTGGTTACCTCGGGCTCATTGGTTAGAGGTTCAAATCCCAGTTACCTTCTTTTTTTTAATCATTTACGGTTCATGCAGACTTTTGCAGATCGCACGGGGACGCTTTCCTTTTTGTGCTGGTTGCCGCAATTAGGAGGTAAATTGTTTTGTGATGGCATCTAATATACAGGTGCTCGAGTATATCCCCTTGGAAGAACATGATGTCAAATATGTGGGGCTTCGGCGCATAGGTTGGTCGGACTCGAGCGTCACTATGGCCAGCAGCATGATTTAATAATTTATTGGAGGTATTCTATCTGTAAATGTGTGTATGAAGGGTCCGGGTGTATTGCGAACATCACTGGTAATGTGCAACAAAATTTGCATCAAAGGATGCCTTGGAGTGTCAATGAACCTCTGAGTCAACGAAGTCTGAGTCCGATACAGAGCATTACCTGGGGCATCGCATACCTATAATGCTGCGTTGTGCTCGGGGGCTGGTCTCAACGCAGAAAATGACGATTCAAGGCTCATATTAGAATGTCCTCCACAGAAGAACGAATGCACTAAATATAGGGTAATCATGACGTCTAGGATGGCCTTAGAAGAACATTAAAAAAAAAAAGACGCACGGCCTTGCGGTTTACTGGCGCTGCACAGCCTGCTGCAAAGCTCAACATACAACCTCGCACCCCGCCTCCGCTCATTTTGCAAAATGCAGCAAGAATGCTCCTCAAAATAATTCCGCGCAAAGCACAGGAACTCTTGTGGATTGAGGTGTGTGGGGGGGGGGGGGGGGAGGGGGGTGCGTCAGCTGGTATTGGAGGGGAGCGAAGGTTGAAGTGGACCCTTTCACAGATTTCAGACAAAGGTGTACAGAACAATGAATTGAGTAAAACCCACGGAGCTCCTCCGGCTAATGCCTCGCCCGAGCATTGGAGCACTGAGGAAATCGGTTATGTGGCATCGGTTAGGCTTCGGCTCGGCACCACAACTTCCAATTATCAGATCAGCCTCTGGATCACTGGCAGGACCGGACGTGAGGTTATTCTGCTTGTCTTTACGGCACCTTATAGGAACACTGAAGCTGAATTGAGGACTCAGCGCGAGGCTGGGCTCTCAGAGGGCATTCATTTGCGACAGCATGCCTGTTGCGACTCGATCTCAGGCTGTGAAGTCGGGTGCAAGGCTCGGCGGTAGGCGCATAAAGAGTACTACACTGCAAAGGAAGCCCTCGAGACAACCTTTCTTCCTCATCCTCCTCCTCATCTGGCAAAGGTGCGCCTGCACCCACCCCTTATATACTAGTATTGATTCCTCCCTAAGGAAAGACCGCCCTGCCAGTTCTGCTGGGGTGCCACCAGGGAATGGAAAGCACAAAGAGATGTGTACAGATGACTCCCAGAGGATTCCCAAGCTGCCAGCCGCTGGCACGTTGGGTGCTTCTGGCCGAGTGCCGCCGGGGCTCTGCACAACATGTCGGCACTCGCCTACGAGATGCCCTTCTCCTTTGGGCTAGTTGATGCTGGCCTCGCTGCGAATCTGATCGAGACACCCATTTCCATGTATGACTTAAGAGCGCTTTACGAGTTTTTTAGAGTAAAGATTGGGCCTGGTCGGAGGCGGGGTGTGAGATTGTTATAATTGCAGTGTTCTTATCATATCTCAGATGAAGTCGACCGCTGCACGTGCCATTCTAGGTGGCTATCTTATGTTTTCTTACTTTGTTTCCCTTCCCCTCCTTCCTTAATCTGTCTTTATATTTCGGCGTGCACTGGAAATAAAAGTCCATTCTTCCAGCTTGTCAGATTGTCTCTGCCTCGCCGGCGTCAAGCGCGCTGTCCTCCCTACGATGTAACAGTGACGACGAGAAACGGAAAGCAAAACCCCTGGCAAAACCTTGAAGCAAGACGGCAGCTACGCCATGGGGCGACGACTCGACGATGGCACACCAGCAACTGTCCGACTTCGACGACGAAAGAGACAACTGGAAGGCCTATGTTATCAAGGCAGAGGCATACATTGAGGCAACGGGCGTGACGGAGTCGGCAAAGAAACGGGCACTTTTGGTGGCAGCTTTAAGCACGCGCACCGTTCAAATATTAGCAGGAAGAGTAGCGCCGAAGAAGCCGAATTCTTTGGAGTACGAAGACGTCGTGAAAGTCTTGGACGAGTTCTTGGATCCCAAGCGCCATGAGATTACCGAAAGCTTCCGCTTCTTCAACCGCTGCCAGCTTGACGGTGAGTCTGTCCAAGAATTCATTACTGAAACTCGTCGAATTGCGGACAACTGCAATTTTGGTACTATGCTCGACCGAATGCTACGAGATAGAATTGTGTGCGGCATAAGATCGAGCGCGCTGCAGAAACAACTCCTGACAAAGAAAGATCTGTCCGTAGAGGACGCTGAAACGATGGCACTGTCGGCTGAAGCTGCAGACAAGGATGCCAATAAAATGGCCGCAGACGCGTCGGCGGCGCTTAAAATTAAGGCGCAGTCAACCTCAACGAAAGAGGTACCGGTAGAATGTGGGCGTTGTGGCAGCATAAAGCACAACAGTAATGCCTGCCGTTGGAGTAATGCTCGTTGTTATCACTGTGGTCGACGTGGTCACCTAGCAGTAAAATGCCGGAACGAAGAAAGCGCAAGGCCTCGAACTCGAGAAGGAACCCGGGGATTTCGCGGCAGAGTACTGACTGTTAAGGAAGGGGAGACAGATGAAGACATAGAGGATAGCATGCACATTTGGACGCTAAAATCTACGCGGGAGGTAAAGGTGAAGCCCCCAATTCGACGGACCTTCACATGGGGAGGTGTGGACGTATCAATGCTTATCGATACGGGTTCCCCGGTCTGCGTCGTGTCTCGACAGCTATTTGAGCAGCACAAAAACGCTTGGCCTTCGCTACGGCCTTAACGCACGAAGTTATCATGCTACCTCGGAAAGTTGCCAGTTTTTGGAGAGCTCCTGTTGCCGGTGTCGTACGACAGTACAACTGTAGAATGCGCATTGGTGGTGCTAGATTGCCCCGGTCCAAGCTTATGTGGTCGAGACCTAATTTCCCTTCTGAGCGACGCAGGCTCCCCGGTCCTCAGCCTCTCAGCCAAGCCGCTGACCGCACAGCCGTCTACCACAACGCAGGTCACTGCTGACGTGTTCGCCGAGTTTCCAGATGTTTTCAGCTCGGATCTAGGCCTCATCAAAGGACCCCCGGCACACCTACAGCTGAAGGAGGGAGCCACGCCCAAGTTCTGTAAGGCCCGATCTATTCCCTTCGCTCTACGTGACAAGGTATCTGAAGAGCTTGATAGGCTCGTGGCATTAGGCGTTTTGTCACCGGTACTGCATTCCGAGTGGGCTACGCCCATTGTACCTGTCCTTAAGGACGGCACCGTTAGGATTTGCGGCGACTTCAAAGTCACTTTAAATTCGGCATGTGAGCTGGAGCAGTACCCGTTGCCAGTAATCAACGACATGTTCGCGTCCTTAAGCGGTGGAAAACATTTCAGCACACTGGACTTACGTCACGCATATAACCAAGTCCCTCTCGATGAGCAATCGCGCCACTTATGCGTGATTACTACGCATAAAGGTCTTTTCTGCTACAACAGATTACCTTTCGGCATTGTCTCTGCGCCAGCCATTTTTCAACATAGAATGTAAACAGTTCTACAAGGCTTATCAGGCGCGCAAGCTTATCTGGACGATGTCTTGGTGTCCGAAAGAGCAGGAAGTGACGACGTGCTAAAAGCCGTTCTGCAGCGTTTCCGCGAGAGTGGTGTTAAACTGCGGCTCGACAAATGCAAATTTCGGCAAGTGTCCGTTCCATATCTTGGTCATCGAATCGATCAGCAAGGATTGCGCCCAATAGAAAAGAATGTCAAAGCTATCACAGAAGCCCCTAACCCGAAAAATGTAGCTGAGCTTCGTTCTTTTCTTGGCATGATCACTTTCTACTCAAAATTTTTGCCGAACGTATCATCGCTGCTCGCTCCGCTGTATCGGCTGCTGGAAAAGAACAGACATTGGCTCTGGGCACAAGAGCAACAAACGGCGTTTGATAAAGCAAAACGGTGCTTGCAGCAAGCAGGGGTGTTGGTTCATTTCGACCCTTCACAACCGCTGAAACTAGAGTGCGACGCATCGCAAAAAGGAATCGGTGCAGTGCTTTTTCACACGAAAGGGAAAGTCAACAAGCCGATCGGGTTTCGTTCAAGGAACATGGTCGAAAGCAGAAAAAAAATTATTCGCAACTTGAACGTGAAGCATTGGCCCTCGTATTTGGAGTAATGAAATTTCGTGATTACCTTCTATGCCGAGAATTCATCCTGGTCACAGATCACCAGACGCTCCTGGGCCTGCTGAGACCGAATCGGCCCACTCCGCCTCTGGCTGCTGCTCGCATACAGCGCTGGGCGCTGTATTTGGGAGGATTTCGCTACAAGTTACAGTATTCGCCAGGCAAGCAGCTCCTGAACTCAGACGCGCTTAGTAGGTTGCCACAAGAAACTTCGGAGCCAACCACGGAAGGGGAGCCACCTGACTACGTTCTGGCACTAGCATGTGTTCAGGAGGGAGTGGTCTCGGCAGAAGAACTGCAGGCGCTGACCGCAGGTGACCCAGTACTTTCAAAGGTCATGCAGTACACAAGAGACGGGTGGCCTTCAAGCTCTAAAGCATTAGAACGAAGCTTACTCCCCTTTTACGACCGCAGACTGGAACTGTCATTGGCCCACCGTTTGCTGTATTGGGGCCGTAGAGTTGTCATTCCAGTCAACGCGCAACATAGAATGTTGCACATGTTGCACGAGACACATCAAGGATCATCGGCGATGAAATCAATCGCTCGGTCAGCTTTCTGGTGGCCAGGAATGGACCACGACATAGAACAATTGTCAGCGGGGTGTACAAGCTGCATCCAAAATCGACCAATGCCGGTATCTGCTCCGCCAGTTAACTGGCCGACCTGCCAGGAAAACTGGTCGAGAGTTCATCTATATTTCGCCGGGCCAATGAAAGGAAGCATGATCCTTGTTCTCGTAGATGCTCACAGCAAATGGATTGAGGCCGTACCAATGAAACAGGCGACCACGTCTTCGACTATTACTTGCCTGCGCAGCATCTTTGGCAGGTTCGGCATTCCTCGCACCATTGTTTCAGATAATGGGACGCAGTTCACTAGCCAAGAATTCGCTGATTTTGCGAACAACAATAACATAACCCACCTGCGCACGGCTGCGTTTCATCCGCAGTCGAATGGCCTAGCAGAGAGAGCTGTCCGAACTGTTAACGATGGGCTGAAGAAGATGAACCAGGGCAGATTAGAAGATTGCCTTTGCAGACTACTTTTCAACTACCGGAGAACACCCCTTGCCTCGGGCAAATCTCCTTCGGAACTCCTCCTTGGCTACCAAATCCGGTCTCGCCTCGACACATGTTTTCCTCCTTTGTCTGCAGAAAGATCGGGAACATCGGATGACTGGATTCTTGCACCAGACACAAATGTTTACGTCCGTAACTTTGGTAAGGGTGATAAGTGGAAGACGGGCACGGTAAGGTCAGCAGACGGAGCTAGGATGGTGACAGTGGAAACGCCTGAGGGCCTCGTTCGGCGACACGTTGATCAAGTTCACACTAGGAAAGACCCACCGGCTACCCAAGACCACAGAGAAAGTGAAAGATCGTCCATCTCGAAAACTCCGCAACAAACTCCCGGAGCAGGGCCAAAGGCAAATGCCGAAACTCGTGAAACGTCACCACCACAGCGTCAGTCATCACCCCAACCCCTGGACGCACCAGAGAGAAACCGTGAACCTACAGTGGCTACGGAACTCCGACGCTCAACGCGAGAGCGCAGACCTGTGCAGCGTCTTCAGTATTATTGATGGAGAAATGCAACTGCAGTGTTCTTATCATATCTCAGATGAAGTCGACCGCTACACGTGCCATTCTAGGTGACTATCTTATGTTTTCTTACTTTGTTTCCCTTCCCCTCCTTCCTTAACCTGTCTTTATGTTTCGGCGTGCACTGGAAATAAACGTCCATTCCGTCAGCTTGTGTCTGCCTCGCCTGCGTCAAACGCGCTGTCCGGCCTACGATGTAACAGAGATCAAAGCAATCTCCAGATGATAGCAATCTCCAGAGGCAGCCTGGCGAGCACTCACGCTCATTCAAGCGTCGCCTTTTTGCTGAGTATCAGCGACTATTGTTGCGTCGCTATTCAGCAGGGCACATTCTTTGGTTGTTTCCATAGAGTCCATCCATTTCATCAGCGTCGCCCTGACGGCGATTGTGCCCGACACCGAACGTCACGGGCAAACAGGCGCGCCAAACCGGCAGTGCGCATCCTTTGGGTGCTGCCCCCGATACTACCCCTTCATCAGCGGCCGCCTCCTGGTGACAGTGCCCGACACCCACCATGACAAGCTGACCGTCGCGGAAACGCCACTAATTGATGCCAGAGGCAAACTTCGTGAAATTACAACCGTGGGAACAGCGACGATCTCGGTTTCCCAGATGGCCCCGCAGTTGCAGAAAATGCGAGGGTGCAACATTAGATGCGGAGTTCAGTGAACAATACGACCCCTCTGATTGTGCACATCAAGGCCATAAAATTCCCTAGTCGGGTCAACTAAGGAAGACGACTGCTTCATAAGCGGACACATTTGGTTCAATGGGTGTGTCCTGACGTGTTCTGATATGTGGTCAGACATGTAGTGAGCTAACACTTTCAAAATGCTCCCCCATGGACTGGGCTTCCATATTTGGAGCCACTGTGAATATGTATGTAGAATAAAGCCTTTTTTCTCTCGCTCTTACTCCCGGACCTACTCATCCATTTGTCTGAAGGATAATCGGCCCGAACGCTACCCCGAGTCTCAACACTATAATGCCACCTGTCTTTTGAGCCAGCAAACGATCAACATTGCGTTCCCAACAAGAACGGCCGAGAAGACGACGAAGTCAGAGATCCCGCGCCAGCTGGAGAACCGCCCCTTCGTGTCTGGCATTCTTCGTGTCTGGCTGCTGGTATTGCTTGCGCTTGCCTTAGCGCGTGACAAACTGGTGGAGTCAGGCAGAAAACATGAAGATGCTGACCCGCTATCACGAGCACCTGTTGAATCTCAGAATCCTGACGAGGAAGATGACAGCGCCTTCCTGGGAGCCCTCAGCGGGCCCGATCTGCTCGCTAAACAGCGATCGGACACTGAGTTAAGGCCCATCATCGATCACTTAGAAGGCGGCATCGCGTCCATTCTTCGTTCTATTTCGCGACGGTTGTCGTCATTTTGCCTACGAGCATATAACCTGTGCATCTTATACAAAAGAAACACAGGTTATATGCTCTGGGCCATAACGTTCTTCTATAGGAACGTTTAGCAAACACAGCTGCCTTGAGGCCAGTCTCCCTTGCCGACGTAGACAGCACTTTTGATGCCATTCTAATGAGTGAAAACCCCACATTGACGGAAGTTGGTATTAAGGGTGTTCTGTCCAGAAAATGCCCCAGGTTCACAGAAGTGGCGACGGCCCTGAAGGGAATAGGGACGGCCTCGGCTCCGGGGCAAGACGGTTTTTCGGTGCGGCAGCTGCGGAAGGTTCATCCTTCTGTATTGGCAGCAGCTGTGAACAACTGGCCCTCGCACCATAATCTACCGGACGACCTCCGTCTTTCTCGGACAGTTTTCGTGTCGAAGTGTCCAAATGTCGCGTCCGCCTCGGAGTCGAGTGCTATCACCATTTCGTCGGTGCTGATCCGGTTCTCGCGCATGCTGCTGGCCAGGTTACAGGAGCAATACTCATTCCACCCGCTACGAAGTGGCTTCTCTAAAGACAGAGCGGCGCAGTCTAACCTGCTCCTTCTTCAAGGTTCGATGAAACATGCCAATCGATTTAACAGACACTTCTATGCCGCCTCATTGGACTTAAAGAAAGCCTTGGACTTCGTTAGTCACCATGCGCTTCTGACATCCTTACGTGCGAGAGGGGCGCATGATGACTACGTGATGTCGGTTGCAGATCAATACTGCACTGCAAAGGAAGTTACGTGAAACAATCAAGATACAAGTTGAAGAAATGCTTCGCGACGACGTCATTAGGCCGTCCAAGTTCACCCATTCACCCGTGGTGCTCGTAAAGAAGACGGTACCCTACGATTTTGCGTCGATTATAGGCGTCTCAATAGCGTTACGAAAAAAGACGTCTACCCGATTCCGAGAATCGACGACACGTTAGATCGACTGTGCGGTGCCAATTATTTTTCGGCAATGAACCTCCGGAGCGGCTACTGGCAGATTGAGATCGACGAGAGAACCGTGAAAAGACTGCCGTGCCGGATGGTCTTTACGAAATTAAAGTTATGCCATTCGGACTATGCTCTGCGCCAGCGACATTTCAGCGTGTCATGGACACCGTGTTTCTGGGTTGAAATGGCAGATATGTCTCGTACATCTTGACGACGTAGTCGTTTTCGCATCCACCTTCGAGCCCTTTAACAGACTGCAGACCGTGCTAGAGGAAATTAAGTGGTCAGGACTCACTCTGAAACCAGAGAAACGTTTCGCCTACGAAGAGCTCCTGTTCCTCGGCCACGTAGTCAATCGCGAAGGCGTGCGTCCGGACCCCAAAAAGACGGCAGCCATCGAAAGTTTCCCGATACCCAGTGAAAAGAAAGCTGTTGGTAGATTCTTGGGGCTCTGTGCGTATTACAGGCGTTTTGTCCGAGATTTCTCACGAATCGCCGCGCCTCTCACTGTCCTTACGAAAGCCAACGTGCTGTTTACATGGCAGAAGCCCCAATAAGACGCTTTTCGCGAACTTCAAAGACGCTTGCAGTCATCGCCAGTACTCAGCCATTTCGAGGAGAGCGCTGACACCGAGATCCACACGGTTGCAAGCGGCATAGGACTCGGTGCTGTGTTGATTCAAAAGAACGGCCTTGAGCGAGCCATCGCCTACGCGAGCAGATCCCTGTCGAAAGCCGAATTGAACTATTCGACGACCGAAAAGGAATGCCTTGCTGTCGTTTGGGCGGTCACAAAATTTAGGCCGTATCTTTACGGGAAGCACTTCAAGGTCGTCAGTGACCACCACGCTCTCTGCTGGCTCGCGAACCTGAAAGACCTGTCAGGTCGCCTCGCTCGTTGGAGCCTGCAACTACAGGAGTTCGACGTCACCGTCGTGTATAAGTCAGGCCGAGAGCACACAGACGCTGACTGCCTTTCAGAGCCCCTGTTGAATCCGCCCCGCCCTGCGACGATGACAATAAATGCCTTACTTGGGCCCATAAGCTCTGACACCTTCGCATAAGATCAAGGTGCCGATCCTGATCTACGCTGTGTCGTTGAATACCTCGAAGGCAAGACCGATTCGGCGCCAAAGGCATGCGAACACGTGCTTGTGAAGAAAACATTCGCGCTGTACAAAGCGCTATACCTACTCGTCGTGCCAGTCAAGCTACGGTAAGAGATTTTAGAAGCGTCTCACGATGAGCCAACAGCAGGGCATCTGGGATTCACTCGAACTCCGAGAAGAATCAAAGAAAAGTACTACTCGCCCGGCCTGAACACAGACATCACACGCTACGTGAAAACCTGCCGAGATTGCCAAGATCGGTAAACATCGCCTAAAGGCAAGCCGGCCTTCTGCAACCAATCGAGCCACCCTGGAAAGCATTCCAGCAGATAGGAAAGTATCTGCTTGGGCCCTTCCCGACGTCTACTTGCGGGAACAGGTGGATAGTGGTAGCAGCGGACTACCTCACGCGCTATGCCGAGACAATGGCGTTACCATCGGAAAATGCAATCAAGATCGCCAGATCCTTCGTAAGAAACATCGCTCTCTGTCATGGTGCAACCGAGGTCCTTATTACCGACAGAGGTACGGCATTCGCAGCAGAACTCATGCCACAGATTCTGCACTTGAGCCACACGAACCATCGGCGCACTACAGCGTACCAGCCACAGACAAACGGCCTCACGCAGCGTTTAAATAAAGTCCTCGCCGACATGCTTGCCATGTATGGCGACGTCGGGCACAAGGCTTGGGACGAACTCCTTCCGTACGTGGCGTTCGCGTACAACACTGCGCCACAGGAGACGACGCAGATGACGCCATTCGCGCTTGTCTTCGGTCGTCACGTCGCCACCATGCTGGATGCGATGTTGCCTCATGTCGAAGACGACAACATCCATGCAGACGTTGCCGGCTTCCTTCAACGCGCCGAGGAAGCTCGCCAGCTCGCCCGAATGCGTATTAAAGAGTAGCAAAACTTCGAAGGCCGACTCTACAACCTACGACGACGAGACCAGGAGAACGCACTTGGTGACGGCGTTATGGTGTGGACACCGATTGGTCGTCGCAGGCTTAGTGAGAAGCTCGTGCGCCGTTACTTCGGGCCCTACAAGATAACTCGACGACTTGGACCGCTTGTCTACGAGGTTGTGCCCGATGAAGTGACACAGTCACAGCGAAGTCGCGCTCGACGTGAGATGGTCCACGTCGTACGCCTCAAGAAGTTCTTTGATTAGCGGACTAACGGACATTTTTTTCGTTTTCCATGATTGATTGTGTGCCTACAACTTTCTTGTTGTGTTTAGCATCGGGGTGATGCTTTATCACGGGGGCGACGGTGGGGGGATAATGCCACGAGCGTTTATTTCGGCTTGTAGCGACGCGATCGACGCAGATCGCGTCGCGTGACGCGTTTGGATGATGGACGCGAAATGTATAAATTCGGGACCACCGCTTGCGCTGGCGCAGTCCAACGAACGCCATAGGCGCGCTTGCTGCTTTCGCCGTTGCCGAGTTATTCGCTTGCTTTAGGGCACAAGTTCGCCCAATAAACTCTCTCTCTAATGGTATGTTCGACTGACTGGTCGCATCCATCGCCCGAAGCAGAGTCATGTAGATCCGGCGTTCCCCGAACACAGAGGTAGAGGACAACCGCGCAAGCCGAATGTGTGACTCGCTCTCGGAGGAGGAAAGGGCAGATGCGAAACCACGTGACTACTGCTAACGTCCGATGTTTCGCCTATCCAAAGCTATACCAGCGGATGCGCCGGTGGGATGACCGTTCGTTGAGCCGCCAGCATGCCGTGGCCTAGGTTGCCTAGGCTACGGTGGACCGTCGCCAAGAACGGCGACGTTCTGCTGTGATGACGTTGCTGGAAACGCTCTCATCTCGACGACTGCTCCGACGACAGGGCGCGGAGCGCCTCAGCGCGCTCGTAGATAAAGGAGAGCGATCGAAAAGAACCAGCCGAACTAAAGTCCCTATATAAGAAAAGTACCGCCATCCTTTGACAAATGCCGCTTCGCTCTCTCCTGTGTTATCCTGTATCTCCGATTGGACGATGATAGCGCGCGCTTTTCACTTCTTTATATTTTCTTTTTTTGCGCCTCAGAGCCATGTTGAAAGTCCTCTGCGCAGTCGCCGGCGGTGGCGGCGGCGCGCGCCCGGCCTGAAAGCTTCAACGTATACTTTCTAGGTGCGCCACCGTCGACTTGGCTTTCGAAAGCAAAAAGTAAAGAAAAAAGCAAGCGCTTTAGGAGAGGAGGCGGCGGAGGAAAGAGTAGATGGCGGTACTTTTCTTATATAGGGACTTTAAGCCGAACGCAAGGCGCGCACCCTCTTTCAACCAGCCGAAGACAACGCCACTCGCGAGAGCGATCTAGAGCGCTCCGAGGCGACCAGTCGAAGATACGATAAGCTTACCACCGACGCAGTGTCTCTTTCTGTCTGCCTGCGTGCCAGGCAGCTCGCCGTCACCTACGTGACAATATACTTTCTTTCGGTACTCACGATTGTTGAAAATGCGACGAGCGATTGCCAAGAATGATAACACGGAAGTGTGTTACTGCGCCAGCAGAACGCGCGAAAGATAACGCTGGGGAACTCAAAAACCAGAAACTTGGAATTCGAGAATTCAGTCTTCTGAACGAATCATCATTTGCGCCCACGCATTTCTCTTGAGTGCGAGTAGAAAGCATTCTGCGAGCGTCTAGCATGGCCTGGCTGGGAGCCTCTGTTGTGGCCATCACTGGGTAACGTAGCGCACCATCGCGTCAGTTGAGGCCAAGTTATTTCGGAAACGCGCAGTCACCCGTGTATTTGTGCTGTTAAATTGCAGGAAATAATGCCAGGGAATAAGGGAATGCTTGGAATTCAGATGTGTTCTCCATATTTTATGGTATTGTTTGGGATGAGTCGCGCATTTTCTATTCCATATATGTAAAAGCTAACGGTTTTTGATTGTAACGCCGCCCATTAAACACTTTCGCCTCTACACGCAGTATTCCAATAATGTCTAACTCCCAAAATGAATTACGCTTGTAATTTTCTTTAGCTGATACCGTCCGGTGAAGCTTCGTGTGAAAACTGCTACTGCTTACCTGGTGCCAGAACGTTGGAAGAAAGCACAAAAAGCCCGGAACGAGCATTGATATAGAGCAAAATAAACATTTCCTCATTTCACAAGGCAAGCTTGCGTCTACTTTCTGGAAGTTCAGCACGTCGCACCGATTCGATTGAGGCTTGTAAACATCATTCGCAATCATCGTGATGCGCCAGGGTCTCACACGCTAACGCAGAACTGCTGCCGTTGCTTGTTACAAGCGAGGCATCATCCGACGCAACAGGGACACGCAAGCAAGCACCTGTCTCCGGTGACTGGTTCGCACCTGTGTACAACACCCACAAATATACACTTACTATGTTACCCTCGCCGCGCGCCAGTTGCTGTACGCCAGCTGACTAACGAAGACCCGGAGCGAGAACAGTCACCCTGTCCTTTAAATGGCGGTCTGAGCGCTCAAAAAGCCTCCCTCTCCCAACTTGCCTGATGCAAGTTATGTTCGCTAATGTCTGTCCGCTATACGATAGCATAAGTAAACCCCAAACGCTGTACACGAGACGGATTTCAATGTTTACACAGAGGGGCACAAAGCATTCGAAAGATCACACGCAAGGAATGATTTGGCAAAACGGTAACGATATGCTATGGGAAACATCACCCGAATCAAGGCAAGATGGGGAACAGAGGAAAACTATCTGATAGCAACCTATGAGCCCGAGCTGCTCACGCAGGTCTACAATGTGAACCAACTGCTTGGTGAACGTTTCAGAAATCGCACATTTGACGCAATGAAGTCCCACCGAAGATCGCCTGCCAATAGAAACCCGGTGCCAGAAATTCAAGAAAGACTTGGATCAGCCGCTTCTTGTAGAAGTCCGCATGCCACTGGAACTACGCCTGATATGGAGATCGATGACTACACTGAAATCGAGGAGAACCCAAGCCGGAAAGTGCGAAAGGAGCTCTGTAATCTTACAAGCCTCGTTCTTATCAAGCCGTGAGACTGTGGGAGCTTGTAAAATTTTCTGGAGGATCAACAGGTTTCAGCGATGTTCAATGCCTACATGAGAGAAGTATTTGCATATGATCGAGCACCAGCATCGAGAGCACTTCAACGACCATCTAATGAGAGCAAGCGGAATAGGCAGTGCGCTGAAACACAGGAACTGTTTCGGAAGAACCAGTCCCAATGTGCCAAGAGGGTTCTCGATGGTCAAGTATATTCAGCGGTAGCGGATCTACAGTCTTTCTTGGCAGAGTGGTATTGACACGTATACATGTTTATCTTTCACCGGTGTCGCTTTCCACCGGGTAACAAATGTTAAACGTTATCGCTCGGCGCAGGACGCGCCTGTATCGGAAGTTTCTAGAACGTTATCGATGCTTCTTTCCGTTGCCTGTTTTCACCGACGCTTATGTTATCTGATTGTATGACCGACGCGAATTGTCTAGAACTTTCTGGAAGACACGCGGGCATCAGGGATTAATCTGGAACCTTCGATGACTCAGGTATAAAAGCCGACGCGCTTCGCCGCTGATCAGATTTTCGACGACCGCCGACTGTGTTCGCCGCTATCGTTGTGCTTTGAGTGTAGCTTGCTTTTGTGGGCACAGGTTCGCCCAATAAACAACCAGTTTCGTCATACACAGTTTTGCGACTGTTTTCTCTACCGTCACTACTACGTGACAGTATCATCTGATGGAGACAGACGACCCAGCATCGGTGGATGTGAATGTGCAAAGACCTGCAAGGACGGTAAACCCACAGACATTGATCACCGCCGCGCACATCAAGGCTGCAATGCTCGCCCCAGGATCAGCTTCGGGACCCAACCGTTTCTCTGCTAGGCGTCATCGGAGGGTGCCAGCTAAGAGTTCTACTGAACTTAATAATGCTTCTGAAGAGATTGCCGGTCTTCCTATGACAAGCCCGAACCATTTTCATAGCAATAACTCCACGTGCCTCAACGGTCTGAGAGCACAGGCCAGTAACCATTTCACATGTGTTGGTGAGGCTTCTTCACAAGATTTACATCAGGAGGTTGCTAGCGATCATAGACTTGGTCGAGCGTCAGCGGGCTTTCATTCCTACGGAAGGATGCGCCGAGAACGTTCTACTGCTGGCTACGATAGTGGATGCGGCTCGCCACTCGCTGGAAGCACTTGCAATGGCCTCGGTGGACATAGCTAAAGCCTTCGATACAGTCACCCATCGGGCTATAATTCCAGGGCTGCGGCGGAAAGGTGTTGCGGAGGACTTCATCTCATATGTACAAGATTTCTATGAAACCTCATCAACCGTCTTAACGTTTGAAAGGAAATCACTAGAGGCACATCCAGCGGCTGGGGTTAGACAGGGTAACCCTCTGAGTCATTTGCTCTTCAACCCCGTAATCGACGAACTCCTGTAAAGGCTGGATCCAGAATGCGCATTCGGCAGTGGATGTTTGAAGATCCCTGCAATGGCCTTTCCGGACGACCTGATCCTGACAGCTCAGTCGGTTCCAGGTCTAAGAGCCCATCCTAAACGACTTGAGAACTTTTTGGTAGAAAGGAATGAGAGCTAATGCAAGTAAGTTGGTGATCCTGCCATCCGGAAGAGACCATAAGGTAAAGGTTTGCGACGATGGCGTCTTCAAGCTGCACGGAGACGACGTTAGATATACGAAGGTGTCAGCGGCTTGCAGATATCTTGGGGTCAAGTTTTGAGCAACTGGCATAGATCAAACATCTATCAGAGAGAAGCTGAGCACACTTTTAGAGCGGCTAACTAAAGCTCCATTGAAGCCCCAACAAAGACTAGTCCTGTGGTACTACCTGCTTCTACGCCTCACCACCGTCTTACCTTGGGCCCCATACCGTCGAAAACACTGCTAACACTGGACAGAATAATAAGATTGGCAGTGCAAAGATGATTGGCCGTTCCCCAGGATGTGCCAACCGGCTTTTTCTATGCGCCCATAGATGAAGGTGGCCTAGGGATCCAATGTTTCCGACGATCCCGCCACTGCAACTTAAAAGATATGTGAAACTTGCCTAGTCTACGAATTCGGCATGTGTGTATGCAACAACAAAACGGACCATCTCTGAGGCGAGGACTCAAGCAGACAAATTATGTATGCACAAAAATCGGAATATAAGGTCATCGAAGGAATCCCAGCCTTTCTGGATCTCGATGTTACATAGCTCATTTGATGGAAGACTACTAGTGGACTGCCAAAATGCCAAAGGTTCCACAAGCTGGCTACGAGATGGAACAAGTTTTCTAAAAGGAAAGGAATTCATTCATCTAGTTAGGTTCCATATTGGAGCCATGCCGAATCTTACTCGTCTCAAGAGAGAAAGGGATGTATCTAAGCGTTGCAGGGCCGGTTGTGAATCCGACGAGTACTTGGGCCATATTCCCCAAAGGTGCCATACAACACATCATACACGCATCACACGGCATGATAACATTCTCAATCATTTAGTGAAAAGAATAACTGAAGCTGGATGGCAAGTAATGCGGGAGCCACACTATAATGGGCACACAGATCCCCGAACAGCCAGAGCTGAATAAAGGAGCCGGAAGTGCTTTACATGTCCCCAGGAAGGGTCCATCTGCAAGCAAATGATACTATTACTGTTTTCTTCATGTGCTTTGAGTTTACTTTATGAAATGAAGTTGTATGACTGCCATGAAGAAATAAGGAGCTTGCCAAGTTAGGCAGGCCCTTTTCTGAGCAGTAAAAAAAATGCCAAATGCGTCATCTAATTAGTGACGCGCATGAATGGAATAACGAGATTCCCACTGTCCCCACCAGTAAAATTTACCATAGAAAAAGAAATCAAGATGTTTAAACTTTAACAATATACATGATCGAGACACTTTCAAATGGAAAGAGAAAACCTTCTCACACAACGAAATATCGAACAAATTTAAGATTAAACTAATTCACCCAGCCCACAGAATAGCAATAATGGAAACAAAAAACATTCAATCTTCAATACCAAACCAAATATTCACAGACGGATCCAAATCAGAAGATAAAGTAGGGCAGCCTTCATCCACCTAAATCCGTCCAACAAAGTAACCCATGAAGAACAGTTTTGTCTCCCGAGTTACAGCTTAAACTTTGAAGCAGAAGCAATCGTTAAATCAAAGCACTAGAACACATTGTTCATCTACCGGCAAACGAAGTGATTCAAATCAACTCAGATAACCTATCATGTATAAAAGCTTTGAACAATCCCATAAATTTAAACCCCTTTATACAAAAAATAAAAACTCTCATATAGGTAATTGGAAAAACAACAAATACACATTACCCATGTCAAAAGTCATTCTGGAGCTTTAGGTAACGAGCTAGCAGACGAATTAGCAAAACAAGCAGCAATAACAGGACAAACAAGAAATCCCCATCACAAAATAATTCATTAAATCTCCGTTAAGGAAAGAAATTTATGATAAGTGGAAACATGACTCACCGATCCAGATAAAACTGTCATTCATGACTGGATCAGGAACATAAGTCAAATACCGGATCACTTTCCCACAAAATATTATCTCTCGCAAGCACTAACTGAACACGAAAGATTCCCCTTCTATTTGAAAAAAAATTAAAATAATTGATGACAGCAAGTGCAAATGTGGTATAAAACGCAATTCCTTTATCCATTACCTAACAACGTGCTCAAAAACATCAAAATATCACAAAGAAATTTAAAAATACATCCAGATCCCAAAAAAGCTTGACCCGAAATAGTTACAAATCCCGAAGCAGCAAAGATATTAGAAGAAATGCCAAAGTATATAAATAATCAAATAATATAAAATCAGTCAAACACACTTCCCTGAATGTTGGACGGATATTTTGAAAGCCATTCATTAGCCCTCCCAAGCTTCTCGTTAAAAAAACGAGAAGACAATCAGACCCGAAAAGGGGTAGAGTGTATAACGGTTAAATGCCAACATTCCACTCCCGCAACAATACAGAGATATCCTTTATCAGAGAAGCTTTCCCGAAGACAAACACGTCCTAAAATGCAGTACAGTGAATGATGGGTGGCGCCCACTTCTCACTCCCCCAACTGCACTGTACCACACCGTAACCAAGACGGAACTGAACACCAGCGGGAGGACCCATCACTTTCGAATATCTAATCATCATCCACATATTTGAAACCACATCCTAAGGGCATGTCCCCTTGGCCGCAAACATGCAGGCGAAAATTTCTCTCTCCAGTGCTCTCTCTCTCTCTCTCTCTCATTTCAATCGGTGCTCCCCAACGTATTAAAAAACACGCAGAACTGTTGTCGACGCCGTCGGCGTTTTGCCCGCGTTCGCTCAAAATGCGTGCGGCGTTGGTGACTGTTGCCGGAGCCTCTGATATAAATAGGCACTTGGTGCCGCAGCTAAACGTCGCCTCCCTTCCCTCCCCCTGCCCCCCCCTCCCCCACGGCCTCTCGCGCGTAGGAAGAAGGCGCGTTTGCTCTACATGTATGGTGATTGTAAAGGAGGAAAGAGACGCCTACTTCTGCAGCCCTTAAGCGAGCACGGCGCAGAACGCGCGTTTGTTCTCCGCCGTGCGTTCACTCCCCGTGAAAGCGCGCGCCCCTCGCGACCTTTCACTCGCACATACAGCGTTCGGCGCGCGGCGACGATTTCACCTCCATTGACGTCATACGGAACCTCACGGCGACGGCGACGCCGACGGCAGAAATCTGCTTTTGAGTGTCCATATAATTGCTATCGCAATAAAACATAAAAAAATCATGAACGGAGGTTCTATCTTACAATCCTGGTGGCGGATTGGTCCTTTCCGGCGTCGCTGCCATCTTTGCTGCCGGATGGACCTCTGAGCTGCTAGCTCTAACATTTATTAAATAACATCCGTCCCACATTCAACTCATACATCAAAGATTACACACAAATTATAATGGCTTGAACAACTGCTAAAGGGCCCCATGAGGTATTGAGGTGGGATTTCCCGCCCTGCAGCACGATCAAGCCACAATTATCCACTCCAGTTACACAACCGTACCACACACAAAAATAATAATAATAATAAATAAAAAGGTGAAAACAAACTAAGCTATCTTAATATTTTTATTTATTCCCTTTTTTTGATTCATTTGTTAATAGACATATAGGTTGCTCGTTTCTTTTTAGATCAATCATCAATTATAATCAGCCTTTTAAATTTTGCTAATTGTATTGTTTTGAAGTTTTCCTTCCAGCTAAGCAGCTAATCAAGATGTTCCACACGACCAACAAACGATATAGAAGACAAGTCCTCTTCCCTGGCCATCGACTACTTATACCACCTTTCCATCCTGAACCAAGACAACAACTAAGATCTTTTAAGTCAAGACGAAGAAAATGAACAATAGAACTGTACATATATTTTCAAATTATAAATAAATCCCGCTGACTTGTCTCCCGCTCCCTTGGCTTGGTTTCGCTGGTAGAAGTCCCCCTCCCCCTTTTTGTTTTTTAACTACGAAATTACTGATTTGGTTACAACCCAATTAATTTATTTTCTAATTGGTTTAAGCACGTTATACCTAGTGGCACGGGCCGCGGTACCTTGGTTTACATATTTCTTTTTAACCCCACTTTATTATACGTCCCTATCTGCTACTATAAACATCGGCGTCCATGGCCTGCGGGCAGCCGTTTCGGCAGCAGCGAGTTTTTTTTTCAACTTTTTCACCAGCAAAACTGTGAGTACAGCTCAAATGTTTTGTGCTCCTCCTCTACAAATGCTTCGGGCGCCTCAGGAGACCGAAAACGCGGTGTAAATCGGCCCGGAATTGGTGGAATTGACCAAGCTTCGCCGTGTTTTGTCTACAAGGGCAGCAATGGCTGCCAGGCAGGCTCAAACATTGTGAGATCGGCGACATTACACCGTTCTCGGCCAGAAAAGCGTGACATACCACCCCTGAGATTACCCAAAACCTTGCACGTGCAAAGAAACGCACTGAGCAAGGAGAAGTGTCTTTTTGGTGAAAAACCGCTGTGTTTACATCGTCATTCCCGCCTACATGGACGACGCCATCTTTTGTAGATGAGCTTGTGTAAAGGCAAAACAACCGCAAACTATCGGCAACAAATGACTTCGAAGTCATGCCGGAATGATTTATAATAAATATAGAACATTTTGAGAAGTTGTTTCTGTATACTGAAAAGACTGTTGCTTCGGCTCCACGCCTGTATGGAGGCCGCCATATTGAAAGGGACTGCTGCCTAGGAGTGAGAAAACACAATAACTTTTGATCTAGTGGAGCTATTTTGATAAATAAGGTACCATTGAATTCCGAATAATACGAAAATAGTCGTACGAAAAACCTCGAAGTCGTTTTTTTTTTTGGACTAAAAGCACACAAATACTCATATCAGCAAAATGGGCTGGGAGCACACTGTTGCTCGACTTAGCAATTGAAATCCGCGAAAGTTAGCTGGATTGCTACTAAGTGCTGTTTTTGGCTTCTTCAACCACTTGTTGATATTTGGCGTCAGTTAAGGGGCGTTTTGACGTGAAGCCTAACATTGAGCTACCTTGACAAAATAGTGAACAGACATCAGGAAAGAAGTTTTTTTGAGCAAGAAAACAAAAGATGAAGCCAAGACACCAGGAAACACAATGGAAGGAAGCCTGTAATCTGGGAAACAGGTTGCTCAGTCATCAATCAAGAAGACTAGAGAAGAAAAAGAACAAGTAATGATCCCTGAACAGCTGAAATCAAAGGAAGACATCTCTGAGAGGGATGGAGACAAGCAAAAAGAGTCCACAAAGAAGAGAACAGGCAAAGTAAAACACGACAAAAGAACAGAAAAGCTGAGAGGAAGCCAGGACGAGTTACAAGAGGAAACTGAAGATGAACTGAGTGGAGCAACACCCAGTCATCATGAACAAAAGCTCAGAGAAGACGAAACTCCCTGGTACGAGGGTTCAGATCTTGAAGGGTCAGCCGAACCACAGTTAGCAGGGGAGAAAACACAAGGAACGGACAGGAACAACAGGTAAAAGCACGCAGAAATTAAAAAGAACTCAAACAGAGAAAAATACAGATAAGGAAGACAGACCAAAAACCAGCATGGAAAAAGCTGATCATCAAGTCCTGTCAAAGATGGCAAAGATAGAGTTTTCACAAGAGCCTTGACGACATTGTTAAGGAATAACAGTGACAACAACGAGGCAAATGACTAAATGGGCACCCTTCTGTCAGAGTACACGAAAATCAAAACAATGGCTTTAGAATTAAGCCATGAATTAGAATTTCAAAAGAAAGAATTCAAGAGCTTGAAGAAGCTGAAAGAAAACGAAGAAGCTACGCTGACATTCTGAAGGGTTGTCCAGAAAGGGATGTTCATGAACCCGAAATGCCAACGACTTGAGCCCTTATAGTCACATCAACGAAAATGAAAAACAAAGAAATTGAACAAGCATTGAAAAGCACAGTTGACCCAGCAACTTTGGGGCTTACAGACCCGTCAATTCGAACTGGAAAAGAAGGAATGGTGGTCATCAGCAAAAACCACCCACGAAGACCCTGACCTCAAAGACCTTCAAGTGAGAAAACCGAAAGGGAGAAGCCTGGAGATTAAGGTTGTCGGAAGTGATGACAACTTGGACGTAAACAATGTCAGTGCAACAATCGTCAAGCAGAACAACCTAGATTGTGCACCAGCAGATATTGAAGTCAAATAACATAGATTGGAAAGAATGGGATCACGGCAATCTTGGCCTTGAACCGTAAAGCTGTTCATACAACGAAGAACAAGAACAGGCTGAGCATTGGGTGGATGAAATGACCAGTCTGTGACAATATATTTATTGCAAGATGCTTCAAATGTGCCTCATACGGGCACACGAAGTCAACATGCAGGGGGGGGGGGGCAACTTATGTCGCCATCACTGCCGACAACAGGGTCATGACAACCAGGACTGCTATAATAAAGCAAATTGTTGGATTTGCTAAAAAGAAAAAAGAGAACTCCAGCAGAAAGAAAACACTCCATGATTGATGTCCTGAAACTGCCCAGTTTATCAGGAAAGAGTAGCAGCGGAGAAGAAGAGGATTATTCCTGAAATCACTAGGCGAAATCATGATTCCCCAAAGAAAAAACAAACATCACGACAACAATGTACACTATGAATAACGCATCAGCAGATAATATCAATGCCAATAGTAACAACAGTGTACTAACACTTATACAAGCCAACCTTGCAAGGGCGTTTAAGGCATCGCAATAATTAAAAAACTTTAATGATGACGAAAAAATATATACCAGCAAACCAAGGACCCTATGTGTTAAATGATAAAATAATAGGTTTTCCAGTTAGACATAAGAGTATCGCACACAGCAAAAACCCAAAAACTGCAGTAATAATTCATAACGAAAATATATCGGTGTTCCCAAGTTTAATAGAGGAACAAGTAATAGCAGTACTAGCTTCTAAAGAAAACAACAAATATTTAATCATAAACTGCTACAGTCCACCTCAAGAGTCCATATCATATATTCTAAGTAAATTAGATAATGCTATCCATTGCATAACACATAACAAATTAATAATAATAGATTTTAATGCTAAAACTAAAATATGGGGCAGTAAGACTTGTGATGAAAAGGGTGAAGACCTGTTAGAATTTATTATTAGACATGATTTAGTATTATTAAATGATAAGGATTCAACCCCTAGATTCAAAACAGCAACCGCAAAAGTATGGATTGATTTAACCATAGTAAATCAGGAACTAAAGGAAGATATTCTAAATTGGCAGGTGTTAAAACATCTTAACAACAGTGATCATAGGTATGTATGTATATCCCCGCAGGGGCGTCTGCGTTAGCAGGCGTTTGGTGAGTTGCGCCACCACGTACCCGAGCACACGAGGGTTGGACCCTCCCGCGTCTAACCAGGCGCGGCTTAGCCGTGTCGGGGGAAACGGGGATCCTGGGGGTTGAGCTGATGCCGAGTGTTCGGACCTTTAAGGCCCCTCGGCGGAGGCAACACACCCCTTTCGTCTCGGCTTTACGTAGACGGCACCCCCGGGCTGACCCACCCGGGGGAAATCGGCAGTCACCTTTTCCTGTCCCCCTCTCCGATCTTTTTCTTCTCTATTTTTCTGTCCTCACTGTCCTGTCACATCTTCTCTTCTGTTACTTCCACACTTTTCATAGGAGGTGGGTTAACCTTGTGTAGGTGCCCTCTCTTGGGTTTCTATATAAGGTTATAGCGGCAATGTACGGCTGGCGCCTGCAGCCTTACACGTGAAGTGCTGTAGCGTCCCCTTGTTGGACTCCGTGGTGGGTGGCTGCAATTCTGCCGAACAACACTAAATTGTTATGAGAACGCCCGCTTTTCCTCGACTTCTTGATCGTCTCCCTCAGAAGAGGGGACGCACCGATGAGTTTTTGAATTTGTTCACCCGGCCTAAAGACATCTTCCCCCGATATCAAGTAGTACATAGTGAGAGAACTGAAAGACTAGCGAGAACCATATCCCCATTTGTAGTTGCGAAAACCTTGACCAATACGCTAGGCCCTGGCTACAAAGTCACCAAAATGCCAAGCGGGGATCTTCTGCTTGAGCTACGAGATAAGGAGCAACACAACAGACTCGGCAAGCTTGTGACTTTTGGTGATGTCCCAGTTACTGTTTCACCGCATCGTTCCATGAACACAGTACGCGGGGTAGAGAGAGAGACTAACATTTATTGAGGTAAAAGGGAAGGGATTTAGGAGCTAGATGGGTGGGGCCCCAAGTCCAGGGCTCCACTGGCTTCTGCCGCCAGCCGGACGTGGCCCAGAAGCGCTAGTTGAACTTCCGGGTCTGAGCTAGCGAGGAGTGCCTCCCATTGCTCCGGAGAGCTTTCTAGTCTGTACCTATCCTGTAAGGAATTTAATTTCTCTGGCCTTTTACTACATCCCCATGAGACGTGGTAGAGGGTCGGTGGCGATTCGCGACACCACGGACAATCGTGCCCGTACAAGGTTGGAAAAATTTTGTGCAGTCGCAATAAATTTGGATAGACCCCCGTTTGAATTCTACGGAGGTCCATTGCGTCTTCCACATCAAGAGATTTGTGGGGGACGCCATACTTTTGCCGTGCGCCTCGCTGATGAGCAAGAATCTCGCGCGGATCCAACCGAGCAGGATCGCTGTCTTCCTCCCCGCGAAGGCCATGCAGTGTCGTGTGGGGTGGTTGTTTTGGGAGGGCGGCTGGTGCTCCGCTCGGTTCGTGAGCTCTCGAGCTAGAGCGTCCGCCCTCTCGTTACCCTCTAGGCCAGCATGTCCCGGGCACCAGACCAGCCTATAAGTGTTTTTTAGTTCCCTTCCTAATAAGTTGCGTATTTTTAACGGGAGGCGGCCGTTCGTAAAGAGTCGGCACGCCTCCTGGGAATCCGAGATGATGGTGATGTAGGCCTTCCCGACTTTTCGCTCCCCATGTTTAATTGCCAAGGCGATGGCGAAACACTCGGCTTTGGCGATCGAGGACGTGTACAGGGAGGCGCTTGATACCATGCTACTCGTGTCGCTATTAATTACTGTAACCACTGCGCGCTTCCAATTATATCTCGAAGCGTCTGCGTAGAGTACGTTGTCATTGCCTCTGACTAGTTTTCGGAGCCATTTTATTCGTTCCTCTCTCCTTTTTTTATGCCTTTCTTTGGCCATATTCTTCGGGATAGGGGCTACCGAGATGTTGCGTCGAGCGGATTCTGGCATGTCCACTAGCACCTCGTCCAAGTTTTGGGGATGCGGTGGAAAGCCCGTCCTTATCAGAATCTCCCTTCCCGACCTCGTCTGGCTGAGACGGTTCCTTTGAGAGATTAATGTAGCAGCCTTGAGCTCGCCGTACGTGTTATGCACGCCGATCCCGAGGAGCCTGTCTGTCGCAGTGGCCACCGGTAAACCTAATGCCGCCTTGTAGATCCCTCTAATGATAGAGTCTACTTGCCCTTCTGAACCTTTCCAAATGCCAAACAAGGGCACGCCTCAGGGAGCCATCATATCTCCTTTGTTGTACGCGGGGTAGTATCCCATGCAGACCTCATCGACCTATCTGAAACCTAGTTGTTGGAAGGATGGAAGGAGCAGAATGTCACGAATGTGCAGCGCATTGTTATGAGACGGGACAACAAAGAAATTCCCACGAAGCACCTGATACTTACCTTTGAATTAAGCGTCTTGCCACAAAGCATCGAAACAGGCTACACAAAGATAGCAGTAAGACCATACATACCAAATCCTAGGCGATGCTACCAATGCCAAAGATTCGGCCATGGCTCGCAGAGCTGCCGTGGTCGACTTACCTGTGCCAAGTTTGGAGTACAAGGCCATGCCTCAGACAATTGCGAGGCTACACCTCGCTGCGTAAATTGCAATGGTGACCATCCAGCGTACTCCCGGTCTTGTCCAAGCTGGAAAAAAGAGAAAGAAATTCTAACACTGCAAGTCCGCGAAAACATATCGTTCAGGGAAGCACGCAATAGGTGCTCACCATTCCACACGACCACATACGCTGAGGCGGCGCGTCAAGGGGCAGCGTCGCAGCGGCTACTGCCACCTGCACAGCCCGCGCGCAGCGATCTGTCGCTTGTGGCTCCTGCCCCCAGGGAGGAAGGAGCTAAGTCTACTCCACCCAACCAGCAAACAGGCCCGGTTACCCTAGGGTTGCCGGCACCACAACAGTTCTCGGTGGCAGCCTGCGCTACGCATAGCGAACCCGAAGGCCCGCCAGCAGCTCCAACGGTGAGTGCAGTCAAGCCTGCCTCACCCTCATCGGCCCCTGCTAGCGCTGGCAACAGCCGGCGCCGCTCAGGCCCAAAGGCAGCCCCATGGACCTCCGGTCTGGTGGCCGCAAATGTCTCGTCGTTCGCGGCGAGACTTTCTCTCGAAACTTCTCGCTCGCAAGAGCGCGCGTCCGGCGCCTCACAAGAGGCAATGGACACTTCACCCACCCCGACGGCGCACCAAGCGCCTAAGGAGCGGCGAGGTTCCCTCGACCGCTTCAGAAAAGACAAATCCCGCGTTACAGGGCCTGGAAAGGGCTCTGTAATCTAATGCAACACTTCCTTTTTTAGTACACACAGCACCCATTTACTTTCAGTATGGCCGCATAAATTATACAATGGAACATCAGAGGCCTTCTTAGGAACCTCGATGATGTGCAAGAACTTCTCCACGAAAACAATCCAAAAGTGCTGTGTGTACAGGAAACTCATTTGAAATCGACACATACAAACTTTCTTCGACAGTATGTTACGTTTCGTAAAGATCGCGATGATGGTCTCGCATCATCAGGCGGCGTTGCCATTGTAATCCACAAAAGCATAGCGTGCCAACGTTTGCAGCTACAAACGCCCCTTGAAGCAGTGGCAGTTCGACTTGATCTTCAAAACAAACTCATCACTATTTGCTCACTTTACATACCCCCACATTACCACTTACATAAACATGAATTTCAGTCCTTTATAAACGAATTGCCAGAGCCTTATCTTGTTCTTGGGGTTCTCAATGCACACAGCAGTCTGTGGGGCGACTCTCGCATCGATGTGCGAGGCCGTCTAATTCAAGATTTTCTTTTCTCATCCGGTGCGTGTCTGCTTAACAAAAAAGAGCCTACATATTATTGTCTTGCAAACAAAACCTTTTCCTCTATAGACCTCAGCATAGCTTCTCCATCCATATCACCTGAACTTGAATGGGAAGTTATAAAAAAAATCACAGCATATCCACGGGGTGAATGATGATGAGTGGGCGAAGCTCCGGAGGGAATCATCGGATCTCCCGCTTAAGGGGACGCTAGCACAAACGCGTTAGAAACGTGCAGTACTCTCTAGTAAGGGGGAGCGGCCACAGCGTCTTACGCAGCCATTTACACATGCCGGAACGTGCACCGCGTTTGCCGACGCCATCACATGACTTCTGAGAGAGTATACCCCCCGTATTCATAAACGCTCCTCGACTTGAACTTGACTTGCCACCGCTTTGGGCAGCGCGTTCGAAACGCGTTGAAGGTAAGGCGGAGAGGCCACAGCGTCTTACACCAGCTTCTTACACGGGCCGTAAAGCGCTAGCACAAACGCGTTAGAAACGCGCTAGAAACGCGGCCTTTCGTTAATGTTGGGTATTTATTGCCATCGTGGTGCGTGTGTCCATGTCCGCTTCGTGGCGTAGTGGGCTAACGCCGCGCGCTCGGAAGCGAGGGGTCCCTTGGTTCGATTCCGCGCTACGGACACAACTTCGGAATTTTTTTTCTCATTTTTCTCAGACTGGTTACACACTACTACTACGACGACGGGGACGAACGGGTGCCGCTATAAGGGGCTTCGCCCCTAAAAACCCTTATGGGAGCGACCATTTCCCAATACTGCTGGAAGCACCAAGACAATACGAATCTCCACCACGCGCTCCCCGGTGGGAGGTCGATGCAGCGCACTTGGATAAATTTCAAACACTTACCAGTAAGCTCTCGTGGGCTGACATTTCATCGCTCGGAATTGACGGTGCCATCGAGTATTTTACTAATTTCATAGTTGATGCAGCCTCTAAGTGTATTCCCCAAACAAGCGGACTTTCTAGCAAACGCCGTGTTCCGTGGTGGAATGAACAATGCCGGTACGCGCGTAGGCAGCACAACAAAGCATGGAGGCAGCTTCGGGATTCTCCTACTGCTGAAAACCTTGTCAATTTCAAGAAAATCAGGTCGCAAGGTAGGAGAACGTGCAGACAAGCCAGGAGAGACAGCTGGCAAACATTCTTATCAAGCATCCATTCATACACGGTTGAGGCCAAGGTTTGTAACAGGGTCAATAGAGTAAAAGGACGACAAACACATCCACCTCCCCTGGTACACACGCAGGGATACAGCCTGGAGGACCAAGCGAACCATCTGGGTGCACATTTTGAACATGTGTCCAGTTCATCGCACTATTCATCAGCATTTATAAGATACAAATCAGCAATAGAAAAAAATAGACCGAAAGAGCACCGGGAACGAGCCATATAACCTACCTTTCTCCCTAGCTGAGCTGCATGCATCACTCACCTGTTGCAACCAATCTGCCCCAGGCTCTGACCGCATACTGTATGACATGTTGAAAAACCTGCCCTCTGAAACGAAGAAAACCCTTCTCTGTCTCTATAACTATATCTGCACCTCCGGCGAGATCCCCTCTGCCTGGAAGGAGGCCATAGCGATCCCTATCATAAAGCAGGGCAAGGATCCATCGTCCGTATCGAGTTACCGGCCCATAGCTCTAACAAGCTGTCTCTGCAAAGCTTTCGAGAAAATGATAAACCGTCGTCTGATACATTTCCTAGAATCAAACAAGCTACTTGACCCATACCAGTGCGGTTTTCGCGAGGGTCGATCCACCAATGACCATTTGATACGTATTGAGGCACAGATGCGTGAAGCTTTTGTTCACAAACAATACTTTTTATCTGTATTCCTAGACATGGAAAAGGCCTACGACACCACATGGCGGTTTGGAACACTGAGAGACCTCTCCCACTTTGGTATACGTGGTAATATGTTAAATGTCATTGAAAGTTACCGGCTGAATCGCACATTTCGTGTTCGGGTTGGCAATGCTTTATCACGACCTTTTGTGCAAGAAGCTGGAGTGCCACAGGGTGGGCTGCTCAGTTGCACTCTCTTCATTATAAAAATGAATTCCTTGCGTCTATACATCCCACGAAACATGTTTTATTCAACGTATGTCGATGATGTACAGATTGGATTTAAATCGTGCAACTTTGCAATCTGTGAGCGGCAGGTTCAACTTGGTCTGAACAAGGTGGCTAAATGGGAAGACGAGAATGGGTTCTGCCTAAATCCACAAAAGAGTGCCTGCGTCCTTTTTTCTAGAAAGAGAGGACTGTACCCCGACCCCGACATCCACCTGCAAGGACAGCGTTGTAAAAGAAAATTTATGAAAGGGACGTTCGTCACACTCGTTTGTCGTGCCGCGCGATGAGTAAAAAGGACGCAGGAAAAGCCAGTCTGACTCGGGGTGCAAAATGCAAACTACATTTATGACAAAAGGCAAAGTACACCCGGACAGAACGTTACGCACATTACACACATAACACGCTAAAAGAGCTAAAGCTGGTGGGAGTCCAAAAAAACCCACAGTTCGAAAGATGTAGCAGCTCACAGTACGTGGACAGGTTGTGGTGGACAGGTTGCAGGAGTGAGGGGCGATGACGCGACGACGTCGGACACGCGTGGATGTTGGACGGTGAGGAAATGGCTCTTGACGAACTGGAGACGACCGCTCAGCAGCCAGCCTGCATCCGAGCCGCAATGCACGCTGCAGGAATGGTCAGCCTGCCCAGCGGACAGCTTGCGCTCGAGCCGCAGCGCTCGGCGCAAATGTGGCCATTCGCCAGGCCACGAACGATGCTCCGCCGAACAGCTGGCCAAGGCGACGCCTTGCCCGCGATCCGCAATGCTCGCGGCAAGTGGTATCACAGCAGGCCACGCCACGCTCCGAGCTGCATTACTCGTGCTGGCGAACGCCTTGGCCAAGGGCAACGGTCGGGCGGCAGCTCCAGGGACGGCCGCGTTCCTTGGAGCCTTGATTGTCGGCGTCCGACGCGTCGGCCTGCTGTCTTGCGTCTCCCTCTGACTAGGCGCGTGTCTCGCCACGAAGCATTTCATCAAGTGCTCGCCATACGTGGCCCAATCGTGTCACGACGCATCTTCAGAATACCACTGGGCCATCGCTGATTTGGCGAGATCACTCACATGCGTGGTCCACTCGCGAAAGAGCGCGTGCACACTTCTTCGTCGTCAGCGTCGTTTTCTTTCATTCATCACAATCACCCCAGTTGTTTCAGTAAAAACAACTTTTTTCTAAACACCGCAACACAGTAATGAAAAATGACGGATGCACTTCACGTCGGCTCCGTCTTTCGTAAATGATTTCGGAGTGTTTTTGCAAAATACCTCTGTAATTTTGCATCATCGTCTCCAGCAAGTTATCCGGACTCTACCGATATTCGTCTTCAAGGTGGGAACTGCTTTTTCACCGCTTTATTGGACTTTTCTCCCAAGCCGCTAAGCCGCCGAGCTAAGCTAAGGCGTGCTCGGCCGCTACGTGGACCGCAGTTACGGCTGCGCGTCGACTTTCCTCAAGCCGCCATGGTAGTACAAGTTGAAGGAATGGATATCTCACCCACCGAGATTTCTGAAGAAGCGGGATGGTGCACCATTTCCCGGCGGGAACGACTTTCTCCTGCGGGCAAGCACGCTAACCCTAACATTTCACCAGCCTCCCAAGCCGGCGTTGGAGGCACGAACAAGGCGCAGCAACGCCCGCGCGCACACAAGCAGCAAATTTTGAAGGCAGGAAAGATGCCCACCCTTCCACGTGATCACCACAAAGTTGTTATCAAGCCACGGGGTGGCTTGAACGTTGCAACAGTCGGGGTCGTCCGCCTAGCTTCGGCCCTATATAGGGCAGCAAGCGTATCTCCACAAGACGCCATGGAAGACATTGTATGCCCAAATATACAACAAAACATCATCGTTGTGAGTACCCCTCACTCTTCAAATACAGAACGGTACCGCCGACTCGCCAGCTTTGAGCTCGACGGGCACAAGTTCGAGATTCGGGCTTATGAGACTGCGCCCGACTATACAGTCAAGGGAGTCGTGCGAGGCATTCCCCTCGAAGAAGACGTCAAGGCCATTCACGTCAATATTGTCAACAAGAGAAACCCGACCGCCTTAGCGGCCAAAAGACTCAGCAAGACCACTTCGGTCATTATCGCTTTCGATGGTGATCAGGTCCCAACTTGGGTATACTACGGGGGTGCAATGCTCAGGTGCACCTTGTACAGAAAGCAGATTGACGTGTGCCACCAGTGCGGACGCGTTGGTCATCGCATGGACGTCTGCCCGAACCCCCAAGACCGTGTTTGTAGAGGATGCGGAGCCTCGAACCCAGACCTCAACCACAAATGCACGCCAAGGTGTCGCCTCTACGGGGGAGCGCATCCCACAGCGGACAAGACCTGCATGGCTCGATTCAAGACCCCCTATCTCGTTAAGAAACGACGCGGGGACCGACAGAGGGCAGAAGCGGAGGCCGCCCTCGCGCTACAGCAGCAGAACTACGACGAACACTTCCCACCTGCTTCACGTTCCCGCTCTCGAGGACGGACGCGGTCTCGCTCGGCAGCGGGGACTCGATCTCGCCAGCAGAGCCGATCCCGGAGCCGGGCACGCAGCAGAACCCCCGGACAGAGCCGTGGTCGTTCAAGCTCGCGGCGTCCGAAGCAAGCCGGCCACCGGGACCTGGAGCTATCTGACAAGGTGAGCTGGGCAGATGCGGTTAAGGGCTCGCTGAGACGCGGGGCTCAGGGAGCTACTGCCTCAGAGCCTAGCAATAAGAGGGACCCTAGAGATGTGGCATTAGAAGCAGTACAGCGCGAAAACGCGCAGTTACGCACGGTCGTGCAACAGTTAACTCAAGAAATCCGCGAGATTAAACAGTCGCTGGCGCAGCCATCTATAGCTAAAGCAACTTCAGTCCCCACTCCCGTCACAAACGGTAACGACAGTGCGGCGCCGCCCGCAAAGAAACGCGCTGCAGCCAGCTCTGAGTCTCAACAGCCCGACAAGCTCGAAGCCACAGTAATTGATTGGCGCAAAGAACAAGAAGAAATGAGGAAGCTGCTCGCTGAAATTAAAACCGCGATCCGCAACATTGGCGTTGCGGTCAATAACCTCACTGCTCGCACAGACAGGGTTGAAACCCATATAGGCCTTCGCGAAAGCACGCCAATGCCCACCATGGGACCTACCGTCATTCACACTAGTCCTATCTCAGTTAATGCACACGTACAGCACCACGATGGCCAGCCCAGCTAACGAGCTCGTGGTGTGGCAGTGGAACTGTCGGGGCTTCACGGAAAAACAACCACTGCTGCAACAATACGTCCGACATGCGCAACCCAAGCCCGACGTCATAATGATACAGGAAACAGTAGGCACCATACCAAAGCTTCCAGGTTACAATGTACACGCCTCGCCGATTCCCGTTGATCGAGGACTCGCAATTTTAATACGGAAAGGTATCGTAATACAAGAACACACCGTACGCGGTGCACATGCGGAACACATGCTCGTAGAGCTCCTTCCTAATAGGACACGTAAACACAGTGTATTTCTCCTCAACGTATACAGTAATCCGGCTCACTCGCGGCGTCGTTTCCTCTCTCTGTTCCGGGGGGCGCTTGCCTTGGCGGGCGCACACCCGTTTTTGGTGGGGGGTGACTTTAATGCCCCGAACGAGGCCTGGGGATATGGCTACACTACAGCCAAAGGCCGACGCCTGTGGCAGGACCTGCATGATGCAGAACTAACTCTTATTACCGATCCCACGGCGCCGACTCGCACGGGCACGTCAACGGCACGGGACACGACGCCGGACCTGACGGCGGTCCGAAACGTGCTTCAAGCAACGTGGCGCAATACCTTTGAAAATCTCGGTAGCGACCACATGGTCATAGAGACACGGATTCCTCAGGCGGGTACACCCCCTCCCCCTAAGTTATTCAAATGGACGGACTGGGACAAGTTCCGAAAGCAGCGAGTCGAACAGAGAGGTGAGGAGACCATCGATAACATCGAGGCATGGATGGAGACACTGAATGACGACATGAACAGGGCGACACAGACGGTCACACCCGAAGTCCAGGTTGATAAAATCGACAGTCGACTAGCCCACCTCTGGGAAGCCAAGACATCACTATACGCAAGATGGAAGAAGCAACGGCACAACCGAAAGCTTCGTAAGAAGATCGCACTGATCAATCGCCAGCTAGAAGAACATTGCCGCACCTTAAGCCGCCAGCAGTGGTACGACATCTGCAACGCAATCGACGGGCAGCTGCACAATGGCAGCACGTGGCGTCTCCTGCGTCACCTGTTGGGGGAAACGCAGGGCAAGTCTGCTCAACGTGCCAACCTGCAGCGCCTTCTACACAAGGAACGGGCTACCACGAGTGATCAACAGATCGTGACACGCCTGCTAGACAAGTACTTCCCTCAACGACCCGATGTCCAACACGGAGATTACACCGGCAAGCCAAACGCGACGCTCGATGAAGAATTTCACGAGTCAGAGATCCGCGCAGCTCTACACGACCTTAATGGCAAATCAGCACCTGGTCCTGACAAGGTTACAAACAAGACTCTACGAAACCTTGATGATGTCTCGATCACCGCTCTCACGACATACGTCAACAAATGCTGGCGAGTGGGTCGCATCCCAGATGCGTGGAAACGCTCTAAGGCAGTCCTGATACCGAAGCCAGGCAAGCCGTCCAGCCTGGATCACTTGCGGCCCATTTCCCTCACATCCTGCGTTGGCAAGGTTATGGAGCATGCGTTCCTCACCCGTATCAACCGCCACCTCGAGGACACTGGAGCCTACCCATCCACTATGGTGGGCTTCCGGTCACATCTCTCCACTCAAGACGTTATGCTCCAGCTCTACCACCAGATCATCAACGACCCAACTAGTGGCACCCGCGCCATCCTTGGTCTCGATTTGGAAAAGGCATTCGACAATGTATCACATGCAGCAATCCTGAGCCGAATTAACAAGCTCAACATGGGCGAGCGCAGCTATAACTACATCAGAGACTTCCTGTCGTGCCGCACAGTCACCCTCGCAGTCGACAGCATGACATCCCACGAACATGCACTAGGAAGCGCCGGCACTCCTCAAGGGTCGGTCATATCCCCGCTCCTTTTCAACCTCGTGATGCTGGGTCTCCCGGCCTGCCTTGACGAGATTGACGGCCTTCATCACTCCTTGTATGCAGACGACATCACCCTGTGGGTCGACAAGGGCAGTGACGGTCAGATAGAAGGCACCTTACAAGCAGCAGTCTCTGCAATAGAAACCTACCTCCAAGACACGGGTCTCCGACTATCTCCACTCAAATCGGAACTGCTCCTCTACCGCCCGCGCCGCCGGCCCAAGCCTACCGGCGAATCACGCCAATGTGAGGAAATACTCCTGTATACGCAAGACGGCTCTTGTATTCCCCGAGTCCCGAAGATACGCATCCTTGGCATGCATATAGCAGCCAACGGGTCAAACGCAGAAGCTATTCGCAGGATTGAAGGCAAGGTTACAGCGGCTACCCGCCTGATCAAACGCATTACAAACAAGCACACGGGCGTGAAGGAGGACAGCGTCATGCGCCTCATACACTCCTTCGCAATCAGTCACATTACTTATGTGGCTGCCTTCCACAACTGGAATGTCACCGAAAGGGAGAAACTGAACACCCTTATACGCAAGACTTACAAGATCGCCCTTGGCTTACCGGAGTCCACGAGCACTTCTCGTCTGCTACAGCTGGGGGTATACAACACGCTTGAGGAAATCGTGGATGCGCAAAGAGCCTCCCAACTCGAACGCATGTCCCTGACAGCCACGGGTCGGTACATCCTGCAGAAACTAGGCTTCAATTACCATGTCCAACACGGTCAGAAACAGGCCATTCCACCCGACATCAGCGACACGCTGATCGTCGCCCCTATCCCTCGAAACATGCACCCCGAACATAACGGGGGCCGACGCCAGGCCCGTGCCAAGGCACTGCTGGCCTCCTTTGGTGGGAAGACGACTACGCGCTTCGTAGACGCGGCAGAGTACACACAAGAACACCGGTTTACGGCGGTAGTCATAGACGTTAACTCCCGGCTTACTCACGCGTGTAGTGTCAGCACGGAATACCCAGATACAGCGGAAGAGGTTGCGATTGCGCTTGCGCTTACCGACCCCTTCTGCGAGGTAGTTCTTAGCGACTCACAATCCGCAGTTCGTAACTACGCGCGGGGGCGCATTGCCTCCGAAGCTCTTCAGATCCTAAGGAAAGCTGGTCGACAGCACTTCGATAGCACCGCAATCATGTGGTTCCCAGCGCACGTCTCCACCCCCACCGACGAGGGCCCCCCTGACTTGAATGAGGTGGCACACCGCTCTGCGCGAGAACTGACTCGCCGCGCAGAGTCTGAGACACCCTCTTCGAGTTCGGACCTCCTGGTGCGAAACACGCGAGAACGCTTAGTAAGTTATAACGATATCACCAAGCACTACCAGTTAGGCAGGAGGATATTGCCCCCACCTCACCCCAAACTGAAACGTTGCCAGGCAGTCGTCTGGCGACAACTGCAGACACACACCTTCCCCAGTCCGGTGCGATTGCAGCACATTTTCCCCACGCAATACCCGAGTGCTATTTGCACATTATGTCAGGCAACTAGAGCGACACTCTCACACATGTTGTGGGAGTGTCCTGTTATAGCAGCGACAATGGCAGTAGCTCCGGAGGCTCTTGCGTCGAAGTGGGCCGCCGCTCTGCGCAGCTCCAACCTCAAGACACAAGAGTGGGCAGTCCAGCGGGCCCGGGAGGCGGCGACGAGGCAAGGCCTCGAAGTCCCCTCATGGGAGACCTGAGCCCGGGTCATTAAACTTCGCCGGATTTGAATAAAGTTGTTTCCATCCATCCATCCACTCAATATACGTCCGATACACCCAATCACTCATGCGAAAGAAGACTGAGTCCTAACCACACAAGTACACAACGTGGTTAATTGTTCCCAAAGTAACATTCTAACAACTAAACACTGTCACAACAGTACAAACTTAAGCATGGAAACAAAATGAAAAAAAAAACTATAAAATGAAGCACACCAAATGTCACAACCCCTTTCACGCTCGCTAGGCTCATTATCATTGGCGTTACGAATGTCTAAATCGCAATTTAGAAGGGCTGTATTTTGTGCAAACAGGCTTGGGGCGATTCCGACATTTCTTTCCGAAGCCCTGAACAAAATACATCAGTCTACGAACAGGTTGCACACAATATAGGCTATCCCGCACACAGCGAGACACACAAAAAATATGCAACCGAACTTAGTACCCATAACAGAGGATCACTCATCGCTACCTCCTCTAACACTGAACACCATCAATGAAACAGTGGAACACACTGTAGAAATACAAGAACCCTTTTTTTTCTACAGCGGCTGCGGTGCCAGTTTCTACCGGCACTCTCTCTACATATAACATTTTTAAACCGGACATGCTTTCTTAGACGCAGTGCAAGAAATTCACCTGAGACCAAGCTTCTTATAGGGCTTGGTAGCACAAGCAGGCGTGCCAAATTTGCAGACATGGAGCAACCTTTTCCCGCGAACCGCTTCTTGCGCCGAGCGCATTCTGCGTTCCTACTCTGAGTGGTTTCTACTGCCCTTACTTTTTCACTACGCTGCTGATCACAGATCTCCCTTCTACATTGAAAACAGGCTTGGGGCGTTTCCGAAATTTCTTTCCGAAGCCCGTTGATGCTCCCAATTTGTTTTTGTACAAACTCTGTTTGGCCATAACCCTGATAAAAACAATGATCTGATTTGACATCCTCGCGTTCGGGACACAACCCTATAGCATCCTGCGCCCCACCTGTAAGCAAGCTTTTCCCGGACTCGCTGGCCTCATTTCTGTATGGCTGTAGACATTTGCCAGAGTCTACCCACAAGCTCACAAACTTTTTTGTAACCACTCCTTCTGAGGTGTTACCTTGTGCCACATACCATAAGTTCAGAGGCGCGATTCTTGGCTCTAAACCATCCTTTTGTTCTGTATGATGATCGAACCAGCACCAACCAGAACATTCGCCATTAAGGCTATCAGCGCAGCATTTACTACGCTCCCATTCGTGGTAGAGAGCTTGATGACAATCCGCTTTGAATATCATCTTACTTAGGATTTTGGCAGTAGATGTCTTCCGCAAGTCTTCATCGAGACTAACTTTATCAAGACCGTTTGACTTGATAACGTTTTCACGGCAGGCGTTGTACACAGTTACCGACGCGAGCTCTCTATCCTTATACTGCACATTCTCAAAATTTCCCCAGCAGCCATCCACGTCACTACACCTGTCTAGCTCGGATTTTAAATTTTCAAGTCCCGCTTGGTTGACGACGTCACAACGGCTGATACCTCAATTGACCAGCACAACTGTCGGCAGTTTTTCGAGCACCGCGTCCTCCTCGTTCGCCTCCACTACTCCGGCCTTACCTAGCTCTTCCGAAGCAAGCATGCCCGAATGCTGCTGTAACAATCGCAGCCGGAGCTCACGCACTGAATCCTCCGTTTTATTTAACCTTTCTTCACGGGCCTGCAGCTCTCGCGCGACATCTTTAGCATGCTCAAATGAACGCAAAGCTTCTCTATCCTCAGCTAGTTCAGATTTGTCCTAGCTTATCTCTTTCTCAAACCAACTCAGAAATTCCTCAAGAGGTATGCTAAGCTCCTCACTAAGTGAAACTAACTTTTCCGGGTCCATTCCTCAGCCACGACACACAAACAAGGTGAAACACTTGATGGTACAGAGCTTAGTCCTGTACGCGGACGCCAGAAATGTAAAAGAAAATTTATGAAAGGGACGTTCGTCACACTCGTTTGTCGTGCCGCGCGATGAGTAAAAAGGACTCAGGAAAAGCCAGTCTGACTCGGGGTGCAAAATGCAAACTACATTTATGACAAAAGGCAAAGTACGCCCGGACAGAACGTTACGCACATTACACACATAACACGCTAAAAGAGCTAAAGCTGGTGGGAGTCCAAAAAAACCCACAGTTCGAAAGATGTAGCAGCTCACAGTACGTGGACAGGTTGCGGTGGACAGGTTGCAGGAGTGAGGGGCGATGACGTGACGACGTCGGACACGCGTGGATGTTGGACGGTGAGGAGAAGGCTCTTGACGAACTGGAGACGACCGCTCAGCAGCCAGCCTGCATCCGAGCCGCAATGCACGCTGCAGGAACGGTCAGCCTGCCCAGCGGACAGCTTCCGCTCGAGCCGCAGTGCTCGGCGCAAATCTGGCCATTCGCCAGGCCACGAACGATGCTCCGCCGAACAGCTGGCCAAGGAGACGCCTTGCCCGCGATCCGCAATGCTCGCGGCAAGTGGTATCACAGCAGGCCACGCCACGCTCCGAGCTGCATTACTCGTGCTGGCGAACGCCTTGGCCAAGGGCAACGGTCGGGCGGCAGCTCCAGGGACGGCCGCGTTTCTTGGAGCCTTGATTGTCGGCGTCCGACGCGTCGGCCTGCTGTCTTGCGTCTCCCTCTGACTAGGCGCGTGTCTCGCCACGAAGCATTTCATCAAGTGCTCGCCATACGTGGCCCAATCGTGGCACGACGCATCTTCAGAATACCACTGGGCCATCGCTGATTTGGCGAGATCACTCACATGCGTGGTCCACTCGCGAAAGAGCGCGTGCACACTTCTTCGTCGTCAGCGTCGTTTTCTTTCATTCATCACAAGCGTCTACCTGTAAAAACGGAACATAAATTCTTAGGCATAATTCTTGACACAAAGCTAACATTCATCCACACCTAAAACATCTAAAAAACACGTGCATGAAAACAATGAATATTTTAAAAGTGTTGTCACACACTACATGGGGTAGTGACAAAAAGTGTCTGTTAAATTTGTATAAAAGCCTCATCCGAACACGCTTAGACTACGGGGCCATAATTTATCAGTCAGCTACCCCAACCGCGTTGAAGATGCTGGATCCCGTCCACCATCTAGGTATTCGCTTGTCTACAGGTGCATTTAGGACGAGCCCTGTAGAAAGCCTTCACGGCGAATCCAATGAGTTGGCACTCCACTTGCAGAGGACCTACACAGCTTTTATGTATTTCCTTAGAGTGAATGCAAACAGTGCACATCCCTCATATTCCACCGTAAATGATTTGGCCAGCTCCCACCTCTTTCATCACCGGCCTGCAGTAAGAGAACCCTTCTCGTTGCGTGTGAGAAGTCTGGCTGAGGAAATGGATGTCCCACTCTTTGAACATCGTCTAATGACATTCACTATAGAGGTCTCACCGTGGCAGTGGCAGAGTGTAGACTGTGACTTGTCCTTTTTGACATGTTGAAAAACCTGCCCTCTGAAACGAAGAAAACCCTTCTCTGTCTCTATAACTATATCTGGACCCCCGGCGAGATCCCCTCTGCCTGGAAGGAGCCGATAGCGATCCCTATCCTGAAGCAGGGCAAGGATCCATCGTCCGTATCGAGTTACCGGCCCATAGCTCTAACAAGCTGTCTCTGCAAAGCTTTCGAGAAAATGATAAACCGCCGTCTGATACAGTTTTCTAGAATCAAACAACCTACTTGACCCATACCAGCGCGGTTTTCGCGAGGGTCGATCCACCAATGACCATTTGATACGTATTGAGGCACAGATGCGTGAAGCTTTTGTTCAGAAACAATTCTTTTTATCTGTATTCCTAGACATGGAAAAGGCCTACGACACCACATGGTGGTTTGGAACAATGAGAGACCTCTCCCACTTTGGTATACGTGGTAATATGTTAAATGTCATTGAAAGTTACCTGCTGAATCGCACATTTCGTGTTCGGGTTGGCAATGCTTTATCACGACCTTTTGTGCAAGAAGCTGGAGTGCCACAGGGTGGGGTGCTCAGTTGCACTCTCTTCATTATAAAAATGAATTCCTTGCGTCTATACATCCCACCAAACATGTTTTATTCAACGTATGTCGATGATGTACAGATTGCATTTAAATCGTGCAACCTTGCAATCTCTGAGCGGCAGGTTCAACTTGGTCTGAACAACGTGGCTAAATGGGCAGACGAGAATGGGTTCTGCCTAAATCCACAAAAGAGTGCCTGCGTCCTTTTTTCTAAAAAGAGAGGACTGTACCCCGACCCCGACCTGCAAGGACAGCGTCTGCCTGTAAAAACGGAACATAAATTCTTAGGCATAATTCTTGACACAAAGCTAACATTCATCCACACCTAAAACATCTAAAAAACAAGTGCATGAAAACAATGTATATTTTAAAAGTGTTGTCACACACTAGATGGGGTAGTGACAAAAAGTGTCTGTTAAATTTGTATAAAAGCCTCATACGAACACGCTTAGGCTACGGGGCCATAATTTATCAGTCAGCTACCCCAACCGCGTTGAAGATGCTGGATCCCGTCCACCATCTAGGTATTCGCTTGTCTACAGGTGCATTTAGGACGAGCCCTGTAGAAAGCCTTCACGACGAATCTAATGAGTTGGCACTCCACTTGCAGAGGACCTACACAGCTTTTATGTATTTCCTTAGAGTGAATGCAAACAGTGCACATCCCTCATATTCCACCGTAAATGCTTTGGCCAGCTCCCACCTCTTTCATAACCGGCCTGCAGTAAGAGAACCCTTCTCGTTGCGTGTGAGAAGTCTGGCTGAGGAAATGGATGTCCCACTCTTTGAACATCGTCTAATGACATTCACTATAGAGGTCTCACCGTGGCAGTGGCAGAGTGTAGACTGTGACTTGTCCTTTTTGACATGTTGAAAAACCTGCCCTCTGAAACGAAGAAAACCCTTCTCTGTCTCTATAACTATATCTGGACCTACGGCGAGATCCCCTCTGCCTGGACCCCGCAGGGGCCTCTGCGTCAGCAGGCGTTTGGTGTGTTGCGACACCACGTACCCGAGCACACGAGGGTTGGACCCTTACGCGTGTAGCCGTGCGCGGCTTAGCCGTGTCTGGGGAAAGGAGGATCCTGGGGGTTGAGCCAATGCCGGGTGTTTGGACCTTTAAGGCCCCCCGGCGGAGGCAACACACCTCTTCGGCCTCTGCTTCACATAGACGGCACCTCCAGACTGACCCACCTGGAGGAAATCGGCAGTCGCCTTTTCCTGTCCCCCTCTTCAATCTATTTTGTCTTTCTCTCTCACTTTTACATCTCTCCTGTCTTCTATTCACTTCTTTTAACTTCCGATTCTCTAGGCGGCAAGGGTTAACCTTGTGAGGCTAACCTGTCTTGGTTATGTCGTATTTGGTTATAGCAACGCTGTACAGCTGGCGTTCGCAGGACTTCCCTTGCAGGGACTCCTGTAACGTCCCCTTGTTGGGCTCGGTGGTGGGCGGCTGGCATCGCTGCCGAAATTAATTAAGATCTTATGGCCTCATCTTTCCCCAAGCTACCTGATCGTCCTCTATACAAAAGAGGACGCACCGAAGAAAGTTTCAATTCTTTTCTCAAACGAAAAGAAAACTTCCCGCGATACCATGTCATACATACTGAGAACCCTGGAAAGACTGTTAGAACCATCTCACCATTCATTGTTGCCAAATGCCTCACGGACGCACTGGGTAGTGGCTACAAAGTGACAAAAATGCCTAGCGGCGACCTCCTGCTTGAGGTACGTGATAAGCTGCAGCATGGAAAGATTTCAAACCTGGTTGCATTTGGTGATGCTCAAATCACGGTGACACCACATCGGTCACTGAATACGTGCAAGGGAGTGATCTCAGACGATGACCTCATGAACTTGAGTGAAGAAGAACTTCTAGAGGGCTTGAAGGACCAGAACGTCATCCAAGTACATAGAATAAAAATTAAACGGGAGAACAAAGAAATTCCAACTAAACATCTGATACTTTTGGTACAAGTGAACTGCCCGAGATAATCGAGGCTGGATATGTAAAGATACGAGTAAGGGCGTACATCCCTAACCCACGCAGATGCTTCAAATGTCAAAGGTATGGTCACGGTTCGCAAAGCTGCCGAGGCCGACAAACCTGTGCCAAGTGTGGTGAACAAGATCATCCCTCAGATAACTGTAACCTTGCACTCCATTGCGTGAACTGCGACGGCGAACATGCCGCATATTCCCGCTCTTGTCCGACATGGCAAAAGGAAAAAGAGATCGTGATTATCAAAGTAAAGGAGAACATTTCCTTCCGAGAAGCGCGCAAGCGCGTTTCCTTTCTTCATAGTGCAGGGTATGCTGATGCGGCGCGTAAGGGGGCAGCGCCGCAGCAGACTCCGGTATCGGCCCGGCCCGCAAAGAGTGTGGTCGCGGCTGTGCCACCAGCCCCCTTGGCGACAGCAGCCAGCGCTGCTTCGCCGTCTCTAAAAGAGGGACCATCGACCTCTGGGTTGGTGGCCTCCAAGGCCCTGCTTTTCGAGGCAAGGCCTAATCTGAAAACACCCCGCTCGAGTGAGCGGAAGTGCAGCGGCTCCCAGGAGTCAATGGACACAACTCCGATCCAGATGGCGCAGCCAGCGCCTCAGGAGCGCCGCGATTCTCGTGACCGCTCCAAAAGCAAAACGCGCATCACGGCGCCCGGAAAGGGTCCTGTGAGCTCTAATCTTTCCTTTCCAGGACACACAGTACTCAACTCTCAAAATGGATACACAAATTATACAGTGGAATGTGAGAGGTTTTCTCCACAATCTTGATGACATAACAGAACTCTTACACAAACTTAACCCAAAGGTACTGTGTGCACAGGAAACGCATTTAAAAGCTACACAGACAAATTTTCTCCGGTCATATGCTATTTTTCGCAAAGACCGTGACGAGGCTAACACCTCATCCGGCGGTGTAGCTATAGTTGTCGACAAGACTGTTGCTTGCCAACACTTGCCCCTTCTGACGTCCCTCGAGGCAGTTGCAGTGCGAGCAATTCTTTTTAACAAATTGGTTGCCGTCTGCTCCATCTACATACCTCCGAATTATCGCCTGAACAAAACAGAATTCTATGGCCTTATTAAACAACTTCCTGAACCCTTTCTTATCGTCGGAGACTTTAATGCTCATAACAGTCTATGGGGAGACTCCCGGACTGATTTGAGGGGTCGACTTATCGAAAGCTTTCTTGTGACTTCTGGTGTATGCCTATTTAATAAGAAAGCACCTACTTACTATAATATAGCGCATAATTCATATTCATCGATAGATTTAGCGCTTGGATCCTCCACACTTCTCCCTTACTCAGAATGGAATGTAATACAAAATCCGTTTGGGAGTGACCACTTCCCAGTTACTCTAAACCTACGAGTACTAACACAAGTCATTCCACCACATGTCCCTCGCTGGAAACTTAACTCGGCTGATTGGAAGCATTTTAAAGAATCTACTTATTTATCACAAGATTTTATACGCGATTTTAGCATAGATGATGCCGTAGCATATTTTACTGCTTTTATTATCGGTGCAGCGGAAAAGTTTATTCCACAAACAAACGGCCAATCATGTAAGAGACGTGTTCCTTGGTGGAATGAAGACTGTAGAGATGCACGAAAGAGACAAAATAAGGCATGGGGTAGACTGCGCCGACATCCAACGGCGGAAAATCTCATTGCATTTAAACATATAAAGTCACAAGGAAGGCGCACGAGACGGCAGGCTAGGAGAGCAAGCTGGGAGAGGTTTCTCTCAGGCATCAATTCTTATACCCAGGAGGCTAAAGTATGGAATGGGCTGAGAAGGCTAAAAGGGCAGCAGATCAACCAATTACCTTTGGTCGATGACCAAGGGCATACCTTGGAAAACCAGGCCGATGCCCTTGGCATACATTTCGAGCGTGTGTCAAGCTCCGTAAGCTACTCAGAATCATTTCTTAAATACAAGAAAGTAGCAGAACGTAAGCCAATAGACCGTAAATGCACACCAAATCTTCCGTACAACTGTCCATTTAATATTGCCGAGCTTAGAGCTGCCTTGAGCACATGTATGAGCTCCGCACCGGGATTTGACAGAATCTTGTATGACATGATTAAAAACCTACACACCGACACACAGATGACACTACTAGCACTTTTCAACTCTATTTGGGCTGCCGGATATCTCCCATCCTCATGGAAAGAATCCATCGTAGTCCCGGTCTTGAAACAGGGTAAAGACCCATCCAACGCTTCAAGTTACCGTCCAATAGCCCTCACAAGTTGCTTATGCAAACTCTTCGAGAAAATGATAAACCGTCGTATTTTACATTTCCTTGAATCGAAGAAAATTCTTGACCCTTATCAATGTGGCTTCAGAGAGGGTCGGTCGACTGCTGACCATCTCGTGCGCATTGAGGCAAACAATCGAGACGCCTTTGTCCATAAGCAATTCTTTCTTTCTGTTTTCCTAGACTTGGAAAAGGCATATGACACAACTTGGCGATATGGGATTTTGCGAGACCTATCGGAAATGGGTGTTCGAGGCAATATGCTTAATGTAATCGAAAGTTACTTATCCCACCGTACTTTTCGTGTTAGAGTTGGCAATGCTTTATCCAGGCCATTTACACAAGAAACTGGGGTGCCACAAGGTGGGGTACTAAGCTGTACGCTTTTTATCGTCAAAATGAATTCCTTGCGCTTATCTATACCGCAGGGTATGTTTTACTCGGTATACGTAGACGACGTGCAGTTAGGTTTCAAGTCATGTAACCTTGCAATTTGTGAGCGGCATGTCCAGCTTGGCTTGAACAAAGTGTGTAAATGGACAGAAGAAAATGGCTTTAAACTCAATCCTCTTAAAAGCTCCTGTGTCCTTTTCACACAAAAAAGAGGCCTATTCGCAGAGCCCGATGTAGAACTACACAGACAACACATACCAGTTTCCACACAACATAAATTTTTAGGCGTCATATTAGACTCGAAACTAACCTTCATTCCACACATAAAGCGCCTCAAAGAGAAATGCCTAAAAACAATGAACCTGCTTAAAATGTTGTCGCATACAACATGGGGCAGTGACAGGAAGTGCCTGATGAACGTGTACAAAAGTCTTATACGTACACGCTTAGACTATGGGGCCATAGCGTATCAATCTGCCAGTCCAAGCGCCTTGAAGATGCTTGACCCTGTTCATCATCTAGGCATCCGCTTGGCGACCGGTGCCTTCAGGACAAGTCCTGTAGAGAGCCTCTACGTAGAGTCTAATGAATGGTCACTGCATCTTCAAAGGTCGTACACTTGTTTCATGCATTTTCTGAAAATACACGCGAACAATGAACATCCAACTTATTCAACAATAAATGATATGACCAGTGCCACCCTGTTCCACAACCGACCTGCAATGAAACGGCCGTTTTCTCTGCGCGTGAGGAACCTCAGTAATGAAATGAGTGTTCCACTCCTTGAACATACCTTAATGGCTCCAACAAAGCTATTACCGCCGTGGCAGTGGCAGCAGATAGATTGTGACTTGTCTTTTGTAGAAGTCACAAAACATGCCGCCGACACACACATCCGAATGCACTTTTTAGAAATCCAGGGCAAATACTCTTGCCCAGAATTCTACACGGACGCCTCAAAGTCGCATGCCGGTGTCTGTTGTGCAGCGGTGGGCCCATCGTTCGCGGAATCCGTCGCTTTACACCCAGAAACAAGTATTTTTACAGCTGAGGCTTATGCGCTCCTCTTGGCTGTAAAGTACATCGATAATACACAGATTCGCAACGCAGTTATTTATACTGACTCTTTAAGCGTCGTTAAAGCCCTATCGTCGCTACGGAAACATAAAAATCCTGTAATTGCAGAACTTTACTCGGCTCTATGCAAAGCTTACTCTTCCCAACATATCACAATATGCTGGGTTCCTGGACATAGAGGCATTGAAGGCAATATGCTTGCCGACAAAATGGCCACATCCACAGAAACAAGTGCTAGTAGCATTTCCATCGCTATCCCTGCCATAGATTTGAAACCATTTTTGCGGAAAAAACTGAGGTGCTATTGGCAACGTTTGTGGGACGCAAAACAGTCAAACAAGCTTCATCTAATAAAACCTTATTTAGGTAGCTGGCCACCTACAACAAAAACACGACGAACAGAGGTCACTCTCTGTCGACTTCGAATAGGCCACACGTATGGCACACATTCTTATCTTTTAACAAACAGTGATCCCCCTGCCTGTGGGAAATATGGAGAGACGCTAACTGTCCTCCACGTCTTGCTTGAATGCCGGGAGGTAGAAGAGCAAAGAAAAAAGTTCTTTCCTTTAGCATACAAACAACATATTCCATTACACCCGGCATTATTCCTTGGCAAAGACCCGCTCTTTGACACAAAATCATTGCTAGGTTTTTTAAATGATATTCGTATATTAAATGTTATACACCCATGTGATCCGTAGCACGGCCTCGCAATAGAGGCCTATGTTGCGGCATTAGTATGTATAGCACACGCCTCCAGGCCCTTGCGCACAAGGTTCCTGGTGAGGCAGTAGTGCTGCTTGGAAATTATCAATAACTGAGTGTTTTAAATTTAAGTCATTTATACACATAGCGCACCTCACAATAGTCATTGTCATAGTTTTATCCCAAGTACCTGTTTTACGCGTCTATACAGCGACCAGTTTTAGGCCCCTATACAGCCGAGACACATCTACTCAGCGCTCATCACCCATCGATCACTCTTAACCATCTCTTGGCGCTCTTTGGCCATGCTTGGCCCTTGCGCCAGTAAACACTATACATCATCATCATCCCTCTGCCTGGAAGGAGGCCATAGCGATCCCTATCCTGAAGCAGGGCAAAGATCCATCCTCCGTATCGAGTTAGCGGCCCATTGCTCTAACAAGCTGTCTCTGCAAAGCTTTCGAGAAAATGATAAACCGCCGTCTGATACATTTCCTAGAATCAAACAAGCTACTTGACCCATACCAGCGCGGTTTTCGCGAGGGTCGATCCACCAATGACCATTTGATACGTATTGAGGCACAGATGCGTGAAGCTTTTGTTCACAAACAATTCTTTTTATCTGTATTCCTAGACATGGAAAAGGCCTACGACACCACATGGTGGTTTGGAACACTGAGAGACCTCTCCCACTTTGGTATACGTGGTAATATGTTAAATGTCATTGAAAGTTACCTGCTGAATCGCACATTTCGTGTTCGGGTTGGCAATGCTTTATCACGACCTTTTGTGCAAGAAGCTGGAGTGCCACAGGGTGGGGTGCTCAGTTGCACTCTCTTCATTATAAAAATGAATTCCTTGCGTCTATACATCCCACGAAATATGTTTTATTCAAGGTATGTCGATGATGTACAGATTGCATTTAAATCGTGCAACCTTGCAATCTGTGAGCGGCAGGTTCAACTTGGTCTGAACAACGTGGCTAAATGGGCAGACGAGAATGGGTTCTGCCTAAATCCACAAAACAGTGCCTGCGTCCTTTTTTCTAGAAAGAGAGGACTGTACCCCGACCCCGACATCGACCTGCAAGGACAACGTCTACCTGTAAAAACGGAACATAAATTCTTAGGCATAATTCTTGACACAAAGCTAACATTCATCCACACCTAAAACATCTAAAAAACAAGTGCATGAAAACAATGAATATTTTAAAAGTGTTGTCACACACTAGATGGGGTAGTGACAAAAAGTGTCTGTTAAATTTGTATAAAAGCCTCATACGAACACGCTTAGACTACGGGGCCATAATTTCTCAGTTAGCTACCCCAACCGCGTTGAAGATGCTGGATCCCGTCCACCATCTAGGTATTCGCTTGTCTACAGGTGCATTTAGGACGAGCCCTGTAGAAAGCCTTTACGGCGAATCCAATGAGTGGTCACTCAACTTGCAGAGGACTTACACAGCTTTTATGTATTTCCTTAGAGTGAATGCAAACAGTGCACATCCCTCATATTCCACCGTAAATGATTTGGCCAGCTCCCACCTCTTTCATAACCGGCCTGCAGTAAGAGAACCCTTCTCGTTGCGTGTGAGATGTCTGGCTGAGGAAATGGATGTCCCACTCTTTGAACATCGTCTAATGACATTCACTATAGAGGTCTCACCGTGGCAGTGGCGGAGTGTAGACTGTGACTTGTCCTTTTTGACATGTTGAAAAACCTGCCCTCTCAAACGAAGAAAACCCTTCTCTGTCTCTATAACTATATCTGGACCTACGGCGAGATCCCCTCTGCCTGGAAGGAGGCCATAGCGATCCCTATCCTGAAGCAGGGCAAGGATCCATCCTCCGTATCGAGTTACCGGCCCATAGCTCTAACAAGCTGTCTCTGCAAAGCTTTCGAGAAAATGATAAACCGCCGTCTGATACATTTTCTAGAATCAAACAACCTACTTGACCCATACCAGCGCGGTTTTCGCGAGGGTCGATCCACCAATGACCATTTGATACGTATTGAGGCACAGATGCATGAAGCTTTTGTTCACAAACAATTATTTTTATCTGTATTCCTAGACATGGAAAAGGCCTACGACACCACATGGTGGTTTGGAACACTGAGAGACCTCTCCCACTTTGGTATACGTGGTAATATGTTAAATGTCATTGAAAGTTACCTGCTGAATCGCACACTTCGTGTTCGGGTTGGCAATGCTTTATCATGACCTTTTGTGCAAGAAGCTGGAGTGCCACAGGGTGGGGTGCTCAGTTGCACTCTCTTCATTATAAAAATGAATTCCTTGCGTCTATACATCCCACGAAACCTGTTTTATTCAACGTATGTCGATGATGTACAGATTGCATTTAAATCGTGCAACCTTGCAATCTGTGAGCGGCAGGTTCAACTTGATCTGAACAACGTGGCTAAATTGGCAGACGAGAATGGGTTCTGCCTAAATCCACAAAAGAGTGCCTGCGTCCTTTTTTCTAGAAAGAGAGGACTGTACCCCGACCCAGACATCGACCTGAAAGGACAACGTCTACCTGTAAAAACGGAACATAAATTCTTAGGCATAATTCTTGACACAAAGCTAACATTCATCCACACCTAAAACATCTAAAAAACAAGTGCATGAAAACAATGAATATTTTAAAAGTGTTGTCACATACTAGATGGAGTAGTGACAAAAAGTGTCTGTTAAATTTGTATAAAAGCCTCATACGAACACGCTTAGACTACGGGGCCATAATTTCTCAGTCAGCTACCCCAACCGCGTTGAAGATGCTGGATCCCGTCCACCATCTAGGTATTCGCTTGTCTACAGGTGCATTTAGGACGAGCCCTGTAGAAAGCCTTTACGGCGAATCCAATGAGTGGTCACTCAACTTGCAGAGGACTTACACAGCTTTTATGTATTTCCTTAGAGTGAATGCAAACAGTGCACATCCGTCATATTCCACCGTAAATGATTTGGCCAGCTCCCACCTCTTTCATAACCGGCCTGCAGTAAGAGAACCCTTCTCGTTGCGTGTGAGATGTCTGGCTGAGGAAATGGATGTCCCACTCTTTGAACATCGTCTAATGACATTCACTATAGAGGTCTCACCGTGGCAGTGGCAGAGTGTAGACTGTGACTTGTCCTTTTTGACATGTTAAAAAACCTGCCCTCTGAAACGAAGAAAACCCTTCTCTGTCTCTATAACTATATCTGGACCTCCGGCAAAATCCCCTCTGCCTGGAAGGAGGCCATAGCGATCCCTATCCTGAAGCAGGGCAAGGATCCATCGTCTGTATCGAGTTACCGGCCCATAGCTCTAACAAGCTGTCTCTGCAAAGCTTCCGAGAAAATGATAAACCGCCGTCTGATACATTTCCTAGAATCAAACAAGCTACTTGACCCATACCAGTGCGGTTTTCGCGAGGGTCGATCCACCAATGACCATTTGATACGTATTGAGGCACAGATGCGTGAAGCTTTTGTTCACAAACAATTTTTTTTATCTGTATTCCTAGACATGGAAAAGGCCTACGAGACCACATGGCGGTTTGGAACACTGAGAGACCTCTCCCACTTTGGTATACGTGGTAATATGTTAAATGTCGTTGAAAGTTACCTGCTGAATTGCACATTTCGTGTTCGGGTTGGCAATGCTTTATCACGACCTTTTGTGCAAGAATCTGGAGTGCCACAGGGTGGGGTGCTCAGTTGCACTCTCTTCATTTTAAAAATGAATTCCTTGCGTCTATACATCCTACGAAATATGTTTTATTCAACGTATGTCGATGATGTGCAGATTGAATTTAAATCGTGCAACCTTGCAATCTGTGAGCGCCAGGTTCAACTTGGTCTGAACAAGGTGGCTAAATGGGCAGACGAGAATGGGTTCTGCCAAAATCCACAAAAGAGTGCCTGCGTCCTTTTTTCTAGAAAGAGAGGACTGTACCCCGACCCAGACATCGACCTGAAAGGACAACGTCTACCTGTAAAAACGGAACATAAATTCTTAGGCATAATTCTTGACACAAAGCTAACATTCATCCACACCTAAAACATCTAAAAAACAAGTGCATGAAAACAATGAATATTTTAAAAGTGTTGTCACACACTAGATGGAGTAGTGACAAAAAGTGTCTGTTAAATTTGTATAAAAGCCTCATACGAACACGCTTAGACTACGGGGCCATAATTTCTCAGTCAGCTACCCCAACCGCGTTGAAGATGCTGGATCCCGTCCACCATCTAGGTATTCGCTTGTCTACAGGTGCATTTAGGACGAGCCCTGTAGAAAGCCTTTACGGCGAATCCAATGAGTGGTCACTCAACTTGCAGAGGACTTACACAGCTTTTATGTATTTCCTTAGAGTGAATGCAAACAGTGCACATCCCTCATATTCCACCGTAAATGATTTGGCTAGCTCCCACCTCTTTCATAACCGGCCTGCAGTAAGAGAACCCTTCTCGTTGCGTGTGAGATGTCTGGCTGAGGAAATGGATGTCCCACTCTTTGAACATCGTCTAATGACATTCACTATAGAGGTCTCACCGTGGCATTGGCAGAGTGTAGACTGTGACTTGTCCTTTTTGACATGTTAAAAAACCTGCCCTCTGAAACGAAGAAACCCTTCTCTGTCTCTATAACTATATCTGGACCTCCGGCGAGATCCCCTCTGCCTGGAAGGAGGCCATAGCGATCCCTATCCTGAAGCAGGGCAAGGATCCATCGTCCGTATCGAGTTACCGGCCCATAGCTCTAACAAGCTGTCTCTGCAAAGCTTTCGAGAAAATGATAAACCGCCGTCTGATACATTTTCTAGAATCAAACAAGCTACTTGACCCATTCCAGTGCGGTTTTCGCGAGGGTCGATCCACCAATGACCATTTGCCACGTATTGAGGCACAAATGCGTGAAGCTTTTGTTCACAAACAATTCTTTTTATATGTATTCCTAGACATGGAAAAGGCCTACGACACCACATGGTGGTTTGGAACACTGAGAGACCTCTCCCACTTTGGTATACGTGGTAATATGTTAAATGTCATTGAAAGTTACCTGCTGAATCGCACATTTCGTGTTCGGGTTGGCAATGCCTTATCACGACCTTTTGTGCCAGAAGCTGGAGTGCCACAGGGTGGGGTGCTCAGTTGCACTCTCTTCATTATAAAAATGAATTCCTTGCGTCTATACATCCCACGAAACCTGTTTTATTCAACGTATGTCGATGATGTACAGATTGCATTTAAATCGTGCAACCTTGCAATCTGTGAGCGGCAGGTTCAACTTGATCTGAACAACGTGGCTAAATTGGCAGACGAGAATGGGTTCTGCCTAAATCCACAAAAGAGTGCCTGCGTCCTTTTTTCTAGAAAGAGAGGACTGTACCCCGACCCAGACATCGACCTGAAAGGACAACGTCTACCTGTAAAAACGGAACATAAATTCTTAGGCATAATTCTTGACACAAAGCTAACATTCATCCACACCTAAAACATCTAAAAAACAAGTGCATGAAAACAATGAATATTTTAAAAGTGTTGTCACACACTAGATGGAGTAGTGACAAAAAGTGTCTGTTAAATTTGTATAAAAGCCTCATACGAACACGCTTAGACTACGGGGCCATAATTTCTCAGTCAGCTACCCCAACCGCGTTGAAGATGCTGGATCCCGTCCACCATCTAGGTATTCGCTTGTCTACAGGTGCATTTAGGACGAGCCCTGTAGAAAGCCTTTACGGCGAATCCAATGAGTGGTCACTCAACTTGCAGAGGCCTTACACAGCTTTTATGTATTTCCTTAGAGTGAATGCAAACAGTGCACATCCGTCATATTCCACCGTAAATGATTTGGCCAGCTCCCACCTCTTTCATAACCGGCCTGCAGTAAGAGAACCCTTCTCGTTGCGTGTGAGATGTCTGGCTGAGGAAATGGATGTCCCACTCTTTGAACATCGTCTAATGACATTCACTATAGAGGTCTCACCGTGGCAGTGGCAGAGTGTAGACTGTGACTCGTCCTTTTTGACATGTTAAAAAACCTGCCCTCTGAAACGAAGAAAACCCTTCTCTGTCTCTATAACTATATCTGGACCTCCGGCAAAATCCCCTCTGCCTGGAAGGAGGCCATAGCGATCCCTATCCTGAAGCAGGGCAAGGATCCATCGTCTGTATCGAGTTACCGGCCCATAGCTCTAACAAGCTGTCTCTGCAAAGCTTCCGAGAAAATGATAAACCGCCGTCTGATACATTTCCTAGAATCAAACAAGCTACTTGACCCATACCAGTGCGGTTTTCGCGAGGGTCGATCCACCAATGACCATTTGATACGTATTGAGGCACAGATGCGTGAAGCTTTTGTTCACAAACAATTCTTTTTATCTGTATTCCTAGACATGGAAAAGGCCTACGACACCACACGGCGGTTTGGAACACTGAGAGACCTCTCCCACTTTGGTATACGTGGTAATATGTTAAATGTCATTGAAAGTTACCTGCTGAATTGCACATTTCGTGTTCGGGTTGGCAATGCTTTATCACGACCTTTTGTGCAAGAATCTGGAGTGCCACAGGGTGGGGTGCTCAGTTGCACTCTCTTCATTTTAAAAATGAATTCCTTGCGTCTATACATCCTACGAAATATGTTTTATTCAACGTATGTCGATGATGTACAGATTGAATTTAAATCGTGCAACCTTGCAATCTGTGAGCGCCAGGTTCAACTTGGTCTGAACAAGGTGGCTAAATGGGCAGACGAGAATGGGTTCTGCCAAAATCCACAAAAGAGTGCCTGCGTCCTTTTTTCTAGAAAGAGAGGACTGTACCCCGACCCAGACATCGACCTGAAAGGACAACGTCTACCTGTAAAAACGGAACATAAATTCTTAGGCATAATTCTTGACACAAAGCTAACATTCATCCACACCTAAAACATCTAAAAAACAAGTGCATGAAAACAATGAATATTTTAAAAGTGTTGTCACACACTAGATGGAGTAGTGACAAAAAGTGTCTGTTAAATTTGTATAAAAGCCTCATACGAACACGCTTAGACTACGGGGCCATAATTTCTCAGTCAGCTACCCCAACCGCGTTGAAGATGCTGGATCCCGTCCACCATCTAGGTATTCGCTTGTCTACAGGTGCATTTAGGACGAGCCCTGTAGAAAGCCTTTACGGCGAATCCAATGAGTGGTCACTCAACTTGCACAGGACTTACACAGCTTTTATGTATTTCCTTAGAGTGAATGCAAACAGTGCACATCCCTCATATTCCACCGTAAATGATTTGGCCAGCTCCCACCTCTTTCATAACCGGCCTGCAGTAAGAGAACCCTTCTCGTTGCGTGTGAGATGTCTGGCTGAGGAAATGGATGTCCCACTCTTTGAACATCGTCTAATGACATTCACTATAGAGGTCTCACCGTGGCATTGGCAGAGTGTAGACTGTGACTTGTCCTTTTTGACATGTTAAAAAACCTGCCCTCTGAAACGAAGAAAACCCTTCTCTGTCTCTATAACTATATCTGGACCTCCGGCGAGATCCCCTCTGCCTGGAAGGAGGCCATAGCGATCCCTATCCTGAAGCAGGGCAAGGATCCATCGTCCGTATCGAGTTACCGGCCCATAGCTCTAACAAGCTGTCTCTGCAAAGCTTTCGAGAAAATGATAAACCGCCGTCTGATACATTTTCTAGAATCAAACAAGCTACTTGACCCATTCCAGTGCGGTTTTCGCGAGGGTCGATCCACCAATGACCATTTGCCACGTATTGAGGCACAAATGCGTGAAGCTTTTGTTCACAAACAATTCTTTTTATATGTATTCCTAGACATTGAAAAGGCCTACGACACCACATGGTGGTTTGGAACACTGAGAGACCTCTCCCACTTTGGTATACGTGGTAATATGTTAAATGTCATTGAAAGTTACCTGCTGAATCGCACATTTCGTGTTCGGGTTGGCAATGCTTTATCACGACCTTTTGTGCAAGAAGCTGGAGTGCCACAGGGTGGGGTGCTCAGTTGCACTCTCTTCATTATAAAAATGAATTCCTTGCGTCTATACATCCCACGAAACATGTTTTATTCAACGTATGTCGATGATGTACAGATTGCATTTAAATCGTGCAACCTTGCAATCTGTGAGCGGCAGGTTCAACTTGATCTGAACAACGTGGCTAAATTGGCAGACGAGAATGGGTTCTGCCTAAATCCACAAAAGAGTGCCTGCGTCCTTTTTTCTAGAAAGAGAGGACTGTACCCCGACCCCGACATCGACCTGCAAGGACAGCGTCTGCCTGTAAAAACGGAACATAAATTCTTAGGCATAATTCTTGACACAAAGCTAACATTCATCCACACCTAAAACATCTAAAAACAAGTGCATGAAAACAATGAATATTTTAAAAGTGTTGTCACACACTAGATGGGGTAGTGACAAAAAGTGTCTGTTAAATTTGTATAAAAGCCTCATACGAACACGCTTAGACTACGGGGCCATAATTTATCAATGAGCTACCCCAACCGCGTTGAAGATGCTGGATCCCGTCCACCATCTAGGTATTCGCTTGTCTACAGGTGCATTTAGGACGAGCCCTGTAGAAAGCCTTTACGGCGAATCCAATGAGTGGTCACTCAACTTGCAGAGGACTTACACAGCTTTTATGTATTTCCTTAGAGTGAATGCAAACAGTGCACATCCCTCATATTCCACCGTAAATGATTTGGCCAGCTCCCACCTCTTTCATAACCGGCCTGCAGTAAGAGAACCCTTCTCGTTGCGTGTGAGATGTCTGGCTGAGGAAATGGATGTCCCACTCTTTGAACATCGTCTAATGACATTCACTATAGAGGTCTCACCGTGGCATTGGCAGAGTGTAGACTGTGACTTGTCCTTTTTGACATGTTGAAAAACCTGCCCTCTGAAACGAAGAAAACCCTTCTCTGTCTCTATAACTATATCTGGACCTCCGGCGAGATCCCCTCTGCCTGGAAGGAGGCCATAGCGATCCCTATCCTGAAGCAGGGCAAGGATCCATCGTCCGTATCGAGTTACCGGCCCATAGCTCTAACAAGCTGTCTCTGCAAAGCTTTCGAGAAAATGATAAACCGCCGTCTGATACATTTTCTAGAATCAAACAAGCTACTTGACCCATTCCAGTGCGGTTTTCGCGAGGGTCGATCCACCAATGACCATTTGCCACGTATTGAGGCACAAATGCGTGAAGCTTTTGTTCACAAACAATTCTTTTTATATGTATTCCTAGACATGGAAAAGGCCTACGACACCACATGGTGGTTTGGAACACTGAGAGACCTCTCCCACTTTGGTATACGTGGTAATATGTTAAATGTCATTGAAAGTTACCTGCTGAATCGCACATTTCGTGTTCGGGTTGGCAATGCTTTATCACGACCTTTTGTGCAAGAAGCTGGAGTGCCACAGGGTGGGGTGCTCAGTTGCACTCTCTTCATTATAAAAATGAATTCCTTGCGTCTATACATCCCACGAAACATGTTTTATTCAACGTATGTCGATGATGTACAGATTGCATTTAAATCGTGCAACCTTGCAATCTGTGAGCGGCAGGTTCAACTTGATCTGAACAACGTGGCTAAATTGGCAGACGAGAATGGGTTCTGCCTAAATCCACAAAAGAGTGCCTGCGCCCTTTTTTCTAGGAAGAGAGGACTGTACCCCGACCCCGACATCGACCTGCAAGGACAGCGTCTGCCTGTAAAAACGGAACATAAATTCTTAGGCATAATTCTTGACACAAAGCTAACATTCATCCACACCTAAAACATCTAAAAACAAGTGCATGAAAACAATGAATATTTTAAAAGTGTTGTCACACACTAGATGGGGTAGTGACAAAAAGTGTCTGTTAAATTTGTATAAAAGCCTCATACGAACACGCTTAGACTACGGGGCCATAATTTATCAGTGAGCTACCCCAACCGCGTTGAAGATGCTGGATCCCGTCCACCATCTAGGTATTCGCTTGCCTACAGGTGCATTTAGGACGAGCCCTGTAGAAAGCCTTTACGGCGAATTCAATGAGTGGTCACTCCACTTGCAGAGGACCTACACAGCTTTTATGTATTTCCTTAGAGTGAATGCAAACAGTGCACATCCCTCATATTCCACCGTAAATGATTTGGCCAGCTCCCACCTCTTTCATAACCGGCCTGCAGTAAGAGAACCCTTCTCGTTGCGTGTGAGAAATCTGGCTGAGGAAATGGATGTCCCACTCTTTGAACATCGTCTAATGACATTCACTATAGAGGTTTCACTGTGGCAGTGGCAGAGTGTAGACTGTGACTTGTCCTTTTTGACATGTTGAAAAACCTGCCCTCTGAAACGAAGAAAACCCTTCTCTGTCTCTATAACTATATCTGGACCTCCGGCAAAATCCCCTCTGCCTGGAAGGAGGCCATAGCGATCCCTATCCTGAAGCAGGGCAAGGATCCATCGTCTGTATCGAGTTACCGGCCCATAGCTCTAACAAGCTGTCTCTGCAAAGCTTCCGAGAAAATGATAAACCGCTGTCTGATACATTTCCTAGAATCAAACAAGCTACTTGACCCATACCAGTGCGGTTTTCGCGAGGGTCGATCCACCAATGACCATTTGATACGTATTGAGGCACAGATGCGTGAAGCTTTTGTTCACAAACAATTCTTTTTATCTGTATTCCTAGACATGGAAAAGGCCTACGACACCACATGGCGGTTTGGAACACTGAGAGACCTCTCCAACTTTGGTATACGTGGTAATATGTTAAATGTCATGGAAAGTTACCTGCTGAATTGCACATTTCGTGTTCGGGTTGGCAATGCTTTATCACGACCTTTTGTGCAAGAATCTGGAGTGCCACAGGGTGGGGTGCTCAGTTGCACTCTCTTCATTATAAAAATGAATTCCTTGCGTCTATACATCCCACGAAATATGTTTTATTCAACGTATGTCGCTGATGTACAGATTGAATTTAAATCGTGCAACCTTGCAATCTGTGAGCGCGAGGTTCAACTTGGTCTGAACAAGGTGGCTAAATGGGCAGACGAGAATGGGTTCTGCCAAAATCCACAAAAGAGTGCCTGCGTCCTTTTTTCTAGAAAGAGAGGACTGTACCCCGACCCCGACATCGACCTGAAAGGACAACGTCTACCTGTAAAAACGGAACATAAATTCTTAGGCATAATTCTTGACACAAAGCTAACATTCATCCACACCTAAAACATCTAAAAAACAAGTGCATGAAAACAATGAATATTTTAAAAGTGTTGTCACACACTAGATGGAGTAGTGACAAAAAGTGTCTGTTAAATTTGTATAAAAGCCTCATACGAACACGCTTAGACTACGGGGCCATAATTTCTCAGTCAGCTACCCCAACCGCGTTGAAGATGCTGGATCCCGTCCACCATCTAGGTATTCGCTTGTCTACAGGTGCATTTAGGACGAGCCCTGTAGAAAGCCTTTACGGCGAATCCAATGAGTGGTCACTCAACTTGCAGAGGACTTACACAGCTTTTATGTATTTCCTTAGAGTGAATGCAAACAGTGCACATCCCTCATATTCCACCGTAAATGATTTGGCCAGCTCCCACCTCTTTCATAACCGACCTGCAGTAAGAGAACCCTTCTCGTTGCGTGTGAGATGTCTGGCTGAGAAAATGGATGTCCCACTCTTTGAACATCGTCTAATGACATTCACTATAGAGGTCTCACCGTGGCATTGGCAGAGTGTAGACTGTGACTTGTCCTTTTTGACATGTTGAAAAACCTGCCCTCTGAAACGAAGAAAACCCTTCTCTGTCTCTACAAGTATATCTGGACCTCCGGCGAGATCCCCTCTGCCTGGAAGGAGGCCATAGCGATCCCTATCCTGAAGCAGGGCAAGGATCCATCGTCTGTATCGAGTTACCGGCCCATAGCTCTAACAAGCTGTCTCTGCAAAGCTTCCGAGAAAATGATAAACCGCTGTCTGATACATTTCCTAGAATCAAACAAGCTACTTGACCCATACCAGTGCGGTTTTCGCGAGGGTCGATCCACCAATGACCATTTGATACGTATTGAGGCACAGATGCGTGAAGCTTTTGTTCACAAACAATTCTTTTTATCTGTATTCCTAGACATGGAAAAGGCCTACGACACCACATGGCGGTTTGGAACACTGAGAGACCTCTCCCACTTTGGTATACGTGGTAATATGTTAAATGTCATGGAAAGTTACCTGCTGAATTGCACATTTCGTGTTCGGGTTGGCAATGCTTTATCACGACCTTTTGTGCAAGAATCTGGAGTGCCACAGGGTGAGGTGCTCAGTTGCACTCTCTTCATTATAAAAATGAATTCCTTGCGTCTATACATCCCACGGAATATGTTTTATTCAACGTATGTCGATGATGTACAGATTGAATTTAAATCGTGCAACCTTGCAATCTGTGAGCGCCAGGTTCAACTTGGTCTGAGCAAGGTGGCTAAATGGGCAGACGAGAATGGGTTCTGCCAAAATCCACAAAAGAGTGCCTGCGTCCTTTTTTCTAGAAAGAGAGGACTGTACCCCGACCCCGACATCGACCTGAAAGGACAACGTCTACCTGTAAAAACGGAACATAAATTCTTAGGCATAATTCTTGACACAAAGCTAACATTCATCCACACCTAAAACATCTAAAAAACAAGTGCATGAAAACAATGAATATTTTAAAAGTGTTGTCACACACTAGATGGAGTAGTGACAAAAAGTGTCTGTTAAATTTGTATAAAAGCCTCATACGAACACGCTTAGACTACGGGGCCATAATTTCTCAGTCAGCTACCCCAACCGCGTTGAAGATGCTGGATCCCGTCCACCATCTAGGTATTCGCTTGTCTACAGGTGCGTTTAGGACGAGCCCTGTAGAAAGCCTTTACGGCGAATCCAATGAGTGGTCACTCAACTTGCAGAGGACTTACACAGCTTTTATGTATTTCCTTAGAGTGAATGCAAACAGTGCACATCCCTCATATTCCACCGTAAATGATTTGGCCAGCTCCCACCTCTTTCATAACCGACCTGCAGTAAGAGAACCCTTCTCGTTGCGTGTGAGATGTCTGGCTGAGAAAATGGATGTCCCACTCTTTGAACATCGTCTAATGACATTCACTATAGAGGTCTCACCGTGGCATTGGCAGAGTGTAGACTGTGACTTGTCCTTTTTGACATGTTGAAAAACCTGCCCTCTGAAACGAAGAAAACCCTTCTCTGTCTCTATAACTATATCTGGACCTCCGGCGAGATCCCCTCTGCCTGGAAGGAGGCCATAGCGATCCCTATCCTGAAGCAGGGCAAGGATCCATCGTCCGTATCGAGTTACCGGCCCATAGCTCTAACAAGCTGTCTCTGCAAAGCTTTCGAGAAAATGATAAACCGCCGTCTGATACATTTCTAGAATCAAACAAGCTACTTGACCCATTCCAGTGCGGTTTTCGCGAGGGTCGATCCACCAATGACCATTTGCCACGTATTGAGGCACAAATGCGTGAAGCTTTTGTTCACAAACAATTCTTTTTATATGTATTCCTAGACATGGAAAAGGCCTACGACACCACATGGTGGTTTGGAACACTGAGAGACCTCTCCCACTTTGGTATACGTGGTAATATGTTAAATGTCATTGAAAGTTACCTGCTGAATCGCACATTTCGTGTTCGGGTTGGCAATGCTTTATCACGACCTTTTGTGCAAGAAGCTGGAGTGCCACAGGGTGGAGTGCTCAGTTGCACTGTCTTCATTATAAAAATGAATTCCTTGCGTCTATATATCCCACGAAACATGTTTTATTCAACGTATGTCGATGATGTACAGATTGCATTTAAATCGTGCAACCTTGCAATCTGTGAGCGGCAGGTTCAACTTGATCTGAACAACGTGGCCAAATTGGCAGACGAGAATGGGTTCTGCCTAAATCCACAAAAGAGTGCCTGCGTCCTTTTTTCTAGAAAGAGAGGACTGTACCCCGACCCCGACATCGACCTGCAAGGACAGCGTCTGCCTGTAAAAACGGAACATAAATTCTTAGGCATAATTCTTGACACAAAGCTAACATTCATCCACACCTAAAACATCTAAAAACAAGTGCATGAAAACAATGAATATTTTAAAAGTGTTGTCACACACTAGATGGGGTAGTGACAAAAAGTGTCTGTTAAATTTGTATAAAAGCCTCATACGAACACGCTTAGACTACGGGGCCATAATTTATCAGTGAGCTACCCCAACCGCGTTGAAGATGCTGGATCCCGTCCACCATCTAGGTATTCGCTTGCCTACAGGTGCATTTAGGACGAGCCCTGTAGAAAGCCTTTACGGCGAATTCAATGAGTGGTCACTCCACTTGCAGAGGACCTACACAGCTTTTATGTATTTCCTTAGAGTGAATGCAAACAGTGCACATCCCTCATATTCCACCGTAAATGATTTGGCCAGCTCCCACCTCTTTCATAACCGGCCTGCAGTAAGAGAACTCTTCTCGTTGCGTGTGAGAAATCTGGCTGATGAAATGGATGTCCCAGTCTTTGAACATCGTCTAATGACATTCACTATAGAGGTGTCACCATTGCAGTGGCAGAGTGTAGATTGTGACTTGTCCTTTTTGACATGTTGAAAAACTTGCCCTCTGAAACGAAGAAAACCCTTCTCTGTCTCTATAACTATATCTGGACCTCCGGCGAGATCCCCTCTGCCTGGAAGGAGGCCATAGCGATCCCTATCCTGAAGCAGGGCAAGGATCCATCGTCCGTATCGAGTTACCGGCCCATAGCTCTAACAAGCTGTCTCTGCAAAGCTTTCGAGAAAATGATAAACCGCCGTCTGATACATTTCCTAGAATCAAACAAGCTACTTGACCCATACCAGTGCGGTTTTCGCGAGGGTCGATCCACCAATGACCATTTGATACGTATTGAGGCAAAGATGCGTGAAGCTTTTGTTCACAAACAATTCTTTTTATCTGTATTCCTAGACATGGAAAAGGCCTACGACACCACATGGCGGTTTGGAACACTGAGAGACCTCTCCCACTTTGGTATACGTGGTAATATGTTAAATGTCATTGAAAGTTACCCGCTGAATTGCCCATTTCGTGTTCGGGTTGGCAATGCTTTATCACGACCTTTTGTGCAAGACCCCGCAGGGGCGTCTGCGTCAGCAGGCGTTTGGTGTGTTGCGACACCACGGACCCGAGCACACGAGGGTTGGACCCTCCCGCGTGTAGCCGTGCGCGGCTTAGCCGTGTCTGGGGAAAGGGGGATCCTGGGGGTTGAGCCAATGCCGGGTGATTGGACCTTTAAGGCCCCCCGGCGGAGGCAACACACCTCTTCGGCCTCTGCTTCACATAGACGGCACCTCCAGACTGACCCTCCTGGAGGAAATCGGCAGTCGCCTTTTCCTGTCTCTCTCTCCTCAAATCTGCGTCTCTCTCTCACACTTTTGGTCTTTCCTGTCTTCTACTCTCTTCCACTTACTTCCTTTTTCGCTGGCGGCAAGGGTTAACCTTGTGTGGCTATCCTACCTTGGGTACACCATATTAGGTTATAGTAGCGGCGTACGACTGGCGTCGTGCAGACTTGTGGACAAGCTCTGCCGCGTCCCCTCGTTGGGCTCCGTGGTGGGCGGTCGGCGCTGTTGCCGAACACATACACCTTCTTATGGCAGCGCAAACCTCTGTCGTCTATGATCGGCCTCTGAAAAGAGGCCGCACCGAAGCAACATTCCAGTTCTCCTTTCGGAGCAACACCCCAGCATTCCCCAAGTACCATGTAGTCCATAGTGAGAACAACACACCCGTGAGAAAACTGTCTCCTTTCCTGGTGGCCAAGTGCCTAAAAGACAAAATTGGACCGACATACAAAGCCTCAAAAATGTCTAGCGGGGACCTCCTCCTAGAACTAAATGACAAAGACCAAGTACAAAAGCTCTCGGAACTTACCAGTATTGGCGATGCCACAGTTACAATTTCAGCCCACAGAACTCTAAATACAAGCAGGGGTGTGGTATCCGAGGAGGACTTCCTTGGTTTGAGTGATGAGGAACTGCTGGAGGGTTTCCAGGAACAAAACGTGACCAAAGTACAAAGGATTGTCATCCGCAGAAATGATCAAGAAATTCCGACAAAACATGTCATACTCACCTTTGGAACAAGCGAAATGCCTACCTCTCTAAACGCAGGGTACGTAAAAGTAAATGTCAGACCATATATCCCGAACCCCCTACGATGTTTCAAGTGTCAAAGGTTTGGACATGCTTCACACGCATGCCGAGGACAAACAACCTGTGCTAAATGCAGTTCCAATGACCATCAATCTGACAATTGCACTTCTCTACACTGTGTCAACTGCAAAGGGGACCATCCAGCCTACTCGCGGTCCTGCCCTTGCTGGAAAAAAGAAATGGAAGTAATTGCACTAACTGTGAAAGAAAAAATCTCGTTCTATGAAGCAAGAAAGCGACTGTCTTATCTTTCTAGAAGAAGTTATGCCGAAGTGACGCAGGTGGGGGCAGCGTCACAGAGGCCTCGGGAGTCCTCCGAGCCCACGCACAGTGGTACCGCAGTGACCCCTCCTGCCCCCGTGGTGGCAGCAGCCAGTGCTGCTCCATCCTCTTCGAAGGGCCCGCAGACGCCAGTCCCGCTGGGCCCTAAACTCAATCGAACTCCACGGCCCGAGACACGTGTCCCGGCGCCCACCTCTCGATCCTCCAGCGCCTCTGAGAGAGCGATGGAGGTCGACGCAAAAACCACGGTGTCATTGACGCCGAAGGACAAGCGCTCTCTCGAGCGCGCAAAGAGGGACAAAGTCCCAATAACCACACTATTTAAGAAAGTGATACCCTAAGGGTTATTGCTCCTTTGTATTAGCCTTCTCCACATCCATGTCACCTAACACCTTATATCTTATTCAATCGTAATGAAATTTTTTATCTTTCAGTTTCACAATGGCTTTTATTATCCACTGGAACTGCAGAGGTCTATTACGCAACTTAGGTGACATCAAAGACATGCTAAGTAACTTCTCTCCTGCGGCCTTGTGCTTGCAGGAAACAAACCTTGGCGAAAAACATAAAAATTTTTTAAAAGGCTTCACTGTGGTACGGCGCGACCGTACCCAGGCGAGCCGGCTTTCGGGTGGTGTAGCCATTGTTCTGCAGGCAGGTATCGCAGCTAGAGAAGTTACCATTAACAGTCACATAGAAGCTGTTGCTGTCACCATTTTAGCGCACAAAACCATCACCATTTGTTCGCTATACATTCCACCACAATCACATTTTACCGTAAAAGACCTAGAGTTAATTTTAAACCAGCTACCTCAACCTTTTTTAATCGCGGGTGATTTTAACGCACATAGCACGCTATGGGGTAGTAAAACAAACGACACCAGGGGACAAACACTTGAAGATTTTATCCTTGCAAATGACGCATGCCTTTTAAACACCGGTGCTGCAACCTACTGCTCTCCAAGCACAGGAGCTATGAGCTGTCTGGATCTAGCACTGTGCTCTCCGTCTCTCTATAGTGATTTCCACTGGAGTATTATAGATAATCCCTATGGTAGTGACCATATGCCTGCAATCATAAAACCAACATCCAAGCTACCTATCCTACCTTCTAGACCACCCCGTTGGAAACTTCATCTTGCAAATTGGCCTCTCTTCACCGAAAAAGCTAGTCTAGACAAACTGATCTTAGATGACCTAAGCATAGACGAAGCGAATGAGAGGATTACTACTTGCATAGTTGTTGCGGCGGAAGAGGCTATTCCCAAATCTTCAGGATTCTTAAGAAAAAAAACTAAAACCCTGGTGGACAAACGAATGCACAGAAGCTAAAAAATTGCAAAACAAAGCGTGGGGTATTTTCCGAAGGTACCCAACCCAAGATAATCTGTTATCATTCAAAAAAGCGAAAGCAAAGGCGAGGTATATCCGTAGGCAAGCAGAACGAAATTCATGGAAAAACTATATCTCATCGATTAACAGTTCAATAACATCCAAGAGAATGTGGGATCAGGTTCACAAGTTTAGGGGCGACTATGCTTCCTACACGATCCCCGTACTCTCAACTCCAGGCACGCAAACAAGTCTACAGGAACAAGCAGACATATTAGGCCAACACTTCTACACTATATCTAGCTCGGCAAACTATTCCGCAACATTTCTTAAACACAAACAGTCCGCAGAAAAGCAAAAGCTCCCGACAACGGGAAGTTCAGACAGACCGTTTAATGTCCCTTTAACGCTCCATGAAATAAACAGAGTGATCTCTTCGGGTAAGAAAACAGCACCGGGTCCTGACAAAATACATTACACTATGCTGGCCCACCTGTCCCAGAAAGCCGTGGAGGCCTTATTGCGTTTTTTCAACATGATCTGGGAAACGGGTAAAATGCCTGCAGAGTGGAAAAAGGCCATTATTGTTCCCTTCTTAAAAGCGGGAAAGTCACCAAATACTCCCAGCAGCTATAGACCTATAGCACTAACAAGTTGTCTCGCAAAATCGTACGAAAGCATAATAAATATAAGGCTAACATACGTTCTTGAAACAGATAACTTACTCGATACTCACCAGTGTGGTTACAAGAAAGGCTGCTCAACAACTGACCATCTTGTCCGTCTTGAACATACCATACGTGAGGCATTCCTTTACAAACAGCACTGCCTAGCGGTGTTTTTCGACCTGGAAAAAGCTTACGACACCACATGGAGGTATGGCATTTTACAAGATCTAGCTACACTAGGAATACGTGGCAGGATGCTGAACTGTCTGGCCGATTTTCTGTCAAACCGAACATTTCAAGTCCGTCTGGGCGCAACACTGTCCCGAGTCTTTGTTCAAGAAAATGGCGTCCCACAGGGTTGCGTATTAAGCACCACTCTTTTCGTGGTGAAGATGAATTCCATAAATTCGGTTATACCGTCCAACATTATGCACTCTTTATACGTCGACGACCTTCAGATTGCATGCCGTGCCTCGGGAATGTCTACATGCGAAAGGCAAACCCAGATAACAATAAACAAGCGGACGCAATGGGCCGATAAAAATGGATTTCGCTTTTCTACACAAAAAACTGTGGCAGTCGTGTTTTCACAAAAAAGGGGGCTATACCCGGACCCAGTTCTCAAAATAAACCAAAGCCCATTACCGGTTAAGCACGAACAAAAGTTCTTAGGAATCATTTTTGATAGCAAATTAAACTTCATCGCTCACATTAACAGCGTAAAAACTAAGGCAAACAAAGCGCTTAACATCCTGAAGGTCCTATCACGTAAACATTGGGGCGCCGATCGAACGTGCCTGTTACGTATTTACCGCTCTGTCGTGCGCAGCATTCTTGACTACGGTTGCATAGTTTATGGGTCAGCAAGGCAGTCATACATCAAACGTCTTGATCCCACACACAACCACGGACTACGCTTAGCAACTGGCGCATACAGGACCTCCCCAATAGAAAGCCTGTATGCCGAGAGTAACGAACCCTGTTTGGAGCACCGAAGAGCTTTGCTCACAATCTCATACGTGCTTAGAATCACAGCTCTACCCAATCATATATGCCACACTATTGCTACCTACACCACAAACAGAATACACTATGCCAACAAACCACACAGCGTGAGACCACTTATCCTTCGATTTGAAGATATGTGCCAAAACTACAATGTTCCGAGCGAGGCTCTCAAGGTCGCCGAAACACCGAATAGACTGCCCCCGTGGTATGATTTCGCACATTTTTGCGATTTTACCCTAACATGCCACAAGAAAAAAGAAACACCGCTTGAACACATAATGCAAGATTTCTTAGAATTACAAAATAAATACAATGACTACACCGAGTTTTACACTGACGGTTCCAAGACAAATGAACATGTTGGAAGCGCAGTTGTATCGGAATGCTGGGAAAATTGTCTTAGGTTGCCACAGTCTGCTTCAGTTTTTACAGCCGAAGTATATGCCCTGCTTATGGCCTTAGAAAAAATAGTAACAGAAGATTATAAAAAAGCGGTTGTCTACACAGATTCCCTTAGTTCACTTAATTCTCTCCATAGAAAATCAGAGTGCGAACCTTTTCTCGGCTGCATCCTGAGAATGCTCGGCAAATGTGAAAAGCATGGTAAAATAATTCGTCTCTGTTGGGTTCCAAGTCACGTGGGAATCCCGGGAAATGAAAAGGCGGAAAATGTGCAGCACTCACAGCCTGTAACAAAATTAGACAAATAAATCTTCCATTCAAGGACTGTGTCCGGGTGGTCCGTGCTGCGATCACCTCAAAGTGGCAACACGAGTGGGGCTGCCAAGTAAATAACAAACTACAAATAGTAAAACCCATACTACAGGAGTGGAAGACATCTTATCACCAGGAACGTTTCATGGAAGTCATTCTATGTCGCATTCGCATCGGACACACACATCTCACACATAACTTTTTATTGAAAAATGAACAACAAACGGTTTGTGATCACTGCCAAGAATCCCTAACTGTGAATCACATTTTAATAACATGTCCGGCGTTGGAGGAAAAAAGACAGAAATATTTTTATGAACTTTACAAAACACTAACACCACTTCATCCATCCCTGATCCTAGCTGAAAATTCACTTGTATCTCTAGACGATGTTTTTAACTTTTTAGATGAAACAGGGTTCTTAAACAAATTTTAAAGTAAATGATCTTTGTTGCTTGAAGCACTTTTATCAAATTATATATTTTCAACCTGTGCATGGCGCATCATAGCCTTAGTTGCTTTTGCGCCACAAAACCTTACATAACTAACTAACTAACTTTTGTGCAAGAATCTGGAGTGCCACAGGGTGGTGTGCTCAGTTGCACTCTCTTCATTATGAAAATGAATTCCTTGCGTCTATACATCCCACGAAATATGTTTTATTCAACGTATGTCGATGATGTACAAATTGAATTTAAATCGTGCAACCTTGCAATCTGTGAGCGCCAGGTTCAACTTGGTCTGAACAAGGTGGCTAAATGGGCAGACGAGAATGGGTTCTGCCAAAATCCACAAAAGAGTGCCTGCGTCCTTTTTTCTAGAAAGAGAGGACTGTACCCCGACCCAGACATCGACCTGAAAGGACAACGTCTACCTGTAAAAACGGAACATAAATTCTTAGGCATAATTCTTGACACAAAGCTAACATTCATCCTCACCTAAAACATCTAAAAAACAAGTGCATGAAAACAATGAATATTTTAAAAGTGTTGTCACACACTAGATGGGGTAGTGACAAAAAGTGTCTGTTAAATTTGTATAAAAGCCTCATACGAACACGCTTAGACTACGGGGCCATAATTTATCAGTCAGCTACCCCAACCGCGTTGAAGATGCTGGATCCCGTGCACCATCTAGGTATTCGTTTGTCTACAGGTGCGTTTAGGACGAGCCCTGTAGAAAGCCTTTACGGCGAATCCAATGAGTGGTCACTCAACTTGCAGAGGACTTACACAGCTTTTATGTATTTCCTTAGAGTGAATGCAAACAGTGCACATGCCTCATATTCCACCGTAAATGATTTGGCCAGCTCCCACCTCTTTCATAACCAGCCTGCATTAAGAGAACCCTTCTCGTTGCGTGTGAGATGTCTGGCTGAGGAAATGGATGTCCCACTCTTTGAACATCGTCTAATGACATTCACTATAGAGGTCTCACCGTGGCATTGGCAGAGTGTAGACTGTGACTTGTCCTTTTTGACATGTTGAAAAACCTGCCCTCTGAAACGAAGAAAACCCTTCTCTGTCTCTATAACTATATCTGGACCTCCGGCGAGATCCCCTCTGCCTGGAAGGAGGCCATAGCAATCCCTATCCTCAAGCAGGGCAAGGATCCATCGTCCGTATCGAGTTACCGGCCCATAGCTCTAACAAGCTGTCTCTGCAAAGCTTTCGAGAAAATGATAAACTGCCGTCTGATACATTTCCTAGAATCAAACAAGCTACTTGACCCATACCAGTGTGGTTTTCGCGATGGTCGATCCACCAATGACCATTTGATACGTATTGAGGCACAGATGCGTGAAGCTTTTGTTCACAAACAATTCTTTTTATCTGTATTCCTAGACATGGAAAAGGCCTACGACACCACATGGCGGTTTGGAACACTGAGAGACCTCTCCCACTTTGGTATACGTGGCAATATGTTAAATGTCATTGAAAGTTACCTGCTGAATCGCACATTTCGTGTTCGGGTTGGCAATGCTTTATCACGACCTTTTGTGCAAGAAGCTGGAGTGCCACAGGGTGGGCTGCTCAGTTGCACTCTCTTCATTATAAAAATGAATTCCTTGCGTCTATACATCCCACAAAACATGTTTTATTCAACGTATGTCGATGATGTACAGATTGAATTTAAATCGTGCAACGTTGCAATCTGTGAGCGGCAGATTCAACTTGGTCTGAACAAGGTGGCTAAATGGGCAGACGAGAATGGGTTCTGCCTAAATCCACAAAAGAGTGCCTGCGTCCTTTTTTCTAGAAAGAGAGGACTGTACCCCGACCCCGACATCGACCTGCAAGGACAGCGTCTACCTGTAAAAACGGAACATAAATTCTTAGGCATAATTCTTGACACAAAGCTAACATTCATCCACACCTAAAACATCTAAAAACAAGTGCATGAAAACAATGAATATTTTAAAAGTGTTGTCACACACTAGATGGGGTAGTGACAAAAAGTGTCTGTTAAATTTGTATAAAAGCCTCATACGAACACCCTTAGACTACGGGGCCATAATTTATCAGTCAGCTACCCCAACCGCGTTGAAGATGCTGGATCCCGTCCACCATCTAGGTATTCGCTTGTCTACAGGTGCATTTAGGACGAGCCCTGTAGAAAGCCTTCACGGCGAATCCAATGAGTGGTCACTCCACTTGCAGAGGACCTACACAGCTTTTATGTATTTCCTTAGAGTGAATACAAACAGTGCACATCCCTCATGTTCCACCGTAAATGATTTGGCCAGCTCCCACCTCTTTCATAACCGGCCTGCAGTAAGAGAACCCTTCTCGTTGCGTGTGAGAAGTCTGGCTGAGGAAATGGATGTCCCACTCTTTGAACATCGTCTAATGACATTCACTATAGACGTCTCACCGTGGCAGTGGCAGAGTGTAGACTGTGACTTGACCTTTTTGACATGTTGAAAAACCTGCCCTCTGAAACGAAGAAAACCCTTCTCTGTCTCAATAACTATATCTGGACCTCCGGCGAGATCCCCTCTGCCTGGAAGGAGGCCATAGCGATCCCTATCCTCAAGCAGGGCAAGGATCCATCGTCCGTATCGAGTTACCAGCCCATAGCTCTAACAAGCTGTCTCTGCAAAGCTTTCGAGAAAATGATAAACCGCCGTCTGATACATTTCCTAGAATCAAACAAGCTACTTGACCCATACGAGTGCGGTTTTCGCGAGGGTCGATCCACCAATGACCATTTGATACGTATTGAGGCACAGATGCGTGAAGCTTTTGTTCACAAACAATTCGTTTTATCTGTATTCCTAGACATGGAAAAGGCCTACGACACCACATGGCGGTTTGGAACACTGAGAGACCTCTCCCACTTTGGTATACGTGGTAATATGTTAAATGTCATTGAAAGTTACCTGCTGAATTGCACATTTCGTGTTCGGGTTGGCAATGCTTTATCACGACCTTTTGTGCAAGAATCTGGAGTGCCACAGGGTGGGGTGCTCAGTTGCACTCTCTTCATTATAAAAATGAATTCCTTGCGTCTATACATCCCACGAAATATGTTTTATTCAACGTATGTCGATGATGTACAGATTGAATTTAAATCGTGCAACCTTGCAATCTGTGAGCGCCAGGTTCAACTTGGTCTGAACAAGGTGGCTAAATGGGCAGACTAGAATGGGTTCTGCCAAAATCCACAAAAGAGTGCCTGCGTCCTTTTTTCTAGAAAGAGAGGACTGTACCCCGACCCAGACATCGACCTGAAAGGACAACGTCTACCTGTAAAAACGGAACATAAATTCTTAGGCATAATTCTTGACACAAAGCTAACATTCATCCTCACCTAAAACATCTAAAAAACAAGTGCATGAAAACAATGAATATTTTAAAAGTGTTGTCACACACTAGATGGGGTAGTGACAAAAAGTGTCTGTTAAATTTGTATAAAAGCCTCATACGAACACGCTTAGACTACGGGGCCATAATTTATCAGTCAGCTACCCCAACCGCGTTGAAGATGCTGGATCCCGTGCACCATCTAGGTATTCGTTTGTCTACAGGTGCGTTTAGGACGAGCCCTGTAGAAAGCCTTTACGGCGAATCCAATGAGTGGTCACTCAACTTGCAGAGGACTTACACAGCTTTTATGTATTTCCTTAGAGTGAATGCAAACAGTGCACATGCCTCATATTCCACCGTAAATGATTTGGCCAGCTCCCACCTCTTTCATAACCAGCCTGCATTAAGAGAACCCTTCTCGTTGCGTGTGAGATGTCTGGCTGAGGAAATGGATGTCCCACTCTTTGAACATCGTCTAATGACATTCACTATAGAGGTCTCACCGTGGCATTGGCAGAGTGTAGACTGTGACTTGTCCTTTTTGACATGTTGAAAAACCTGCCCTCTGAAACGAAGAAAACCCTTCTCTGTCTCTATAACTATATCTGGACCTCCGGCGAGATCCCCTCTGCCTGGAAGGAGGCCATAGCAATCCCTATCCTCAAGCAGGGCAAGGATCCATCGTCCGTATCGAGTTACCGGCCCATAGCTCTAACAAGCTGTGTCTGCAAAGCTTTCGAGAAAATGATAAACTGCCGTCTGATACATTTCCTAGAATCAAACAAGCTACTTGACCCATACCAGTGTGGTTTTCGCGATGGTCGATCCACCAATGACCATTTGATACGTATTTAGGCACAGATGCGTGAAGCTTTTGTTCACAAACAATTCTTTTTATCTGTATTCCTAGACATGGAAAAGGCCTACGACACCACATGGCGGTTTGGAACACTGAGAGACCTCTCCCACTTTGGTATACGTGGCAATATGTTAAATGTCATTGAAAGTTACCTGCTGAATCGCACATTTCGTGTTCGGGTTGGCAATGCTTTATCACGACCTTTTGTGCAAGAAGCTGGAGTGCCACAGGGTGGGCTGCTCAGTTGCACTCTCTTCATTATAAAAATGAATTCCTTGCGTCTATACATCCCACAAAACATGTTTTATTCAACGTATGTCGATGATGTACAGATTGAATTTAAATCGTGCAACGTTGCAATCTGTGAGCGGCAGATTCAACTTGGTCTGAACAAGGTGGCTAAATGGGCAGACGAGAATGGGTTCTGCCTAAATCCACAAAAGAGTGCCTGCGTCCTTTTTTCTAGAAAGAGAGGACTGTACCCCGACCCCGACATCGACCTGCAAGGACAGCGTCTACCTGTAAAAACGGAACATAAATTCTTAGGCATAATTCTTGACACAAAGCTAACATTCATCCACACCTAAAACATCTAAAAACAAGTGCATGAAAACAATGAATATTTTAAAAGTGTTGTCACACACTAGATGGGGTAGTGACAAAAAGTGTCTGTTAAATTTGTATAAAAGCCTCATACGAACACCCTTAGACTACGGGGCCATAATTTATCAGTCAGCTACCCCAACCGCGTTGAAGATGCTGGATCCCGTCCACCATCTAGGTATTCGCTTGTCTACAGGTGCATTTAGGACGAGCCCTGTAGAAAGCCTTCACGGCGAATCCAATGAGTGGTCACTCCACTTGCAGAGGACCTACACAGCTTTTATGTATTTCCTTAGAGTGAATACAAACAGTGCACATCCCTCATGTTCCACCGTAAATGATTTGGCCAGCTCCCACCTCTTTCATAACCGGCCTGCAGTAAGAGAACCCTTCTCGTTGCGTGTGAGAAGTCTGGCTGAGGAAATTTATGTCCCACTCTTTGAACATCGTCTAATGACATTCACTATAGAGGTCTCACCGTGGCAGTGGCAGAGTGTAGACTGTGACTTGTCCTTTTTGACATGTTGAAAAACCTGCCCTCTGAAACGAAGAAAACCCTTCTCTGTCTCTATAACTATATCTGGACCTCCGGCGAGATCCCCTCTGCCTGGAAGGAGGCCATAGCAATCCCTATCCTCAAGCAGGGCAAGGATCCATCGTCCGTATCGAGTTACCGGCCCATAGCTCTAACAAGCTGTCTCTGCAAAGCTTTCGAGAAAATGATAAACTGCCGTCTGATACATTTCCTAGAATCAAACAAGCTACTTGACCCATACCAGTGTGGTTTTCGCGATGGTCGATCCACCAATGACCATTTGATACGTATTGAGGCACAGATGCGTGAAGCTTTTGTTCACAAACAATTCTTTTTATCTGTATTCCTAGACATGGAAAAGGCCTACGACACCACATGGCGGTTTGGAACACTGAGAGACCTCTCCCACTTTGGTATACGTGGCAATATGTTAAATGTCATTGAAAGTTACCTGCTGAATCGCACATTTCGTGTTCGGGTTGGCAATGCTTTATCACGACCTTTTGTGCAAGAAGCTGGAGTGCCACAGGGTGGGCTGCTCAGTTGCACTCTCTTCATTATAAAAATGAATTCCTTGCGTCTATACATCCCACAAAACATGTTTTATTCAACGTATGTCGATGATGTACAGATTGAATTTAAATCGTGCAACGTTGCAATCTGTGAGCGGCAGATTCAACTTGGTCTGAACAAGGTGGCTAAATGGGCAGACGAGAATGGGTTCTGCCTAAATCCACAAAAGAGTGCCTGCGTCCTTTTTTCTAGAAAGAGAGGACTGTACCCCGACCCCGACATCGACCTGCAAGGACAGCGTCTACCTGTAAAAACGGAACATAAATTCTTAGGCATAATTCTTGACACAAAGCTAACATTCATCCACACCTAAAACATCTAAAAACAAGTGCATGAAAACAATGAATATTTTAAAAGTGTTGTCACACACTAGATGGGGTAGTGACAAAAAGTGTCTGTTAAATTTGTATAAAAGCCTCATACGAACACCCTTAGACTACGGGGCCATAATTTATCAGTCAGCTACCCCAACCGCGTTGAAGATGCTGGATCCCGTCCACCATCTAGGTATTCGCTTGTCTACAGGTGCATTTAGGACGAGCCCTGTAGAAAGCCTTCACGGCGAATCCAATGAGTGGTCACTCCACTTGCAGAGGACCTACACAGCTTTTATGTATTTCCTTAGAGTGAATACAAACAGTGCACATCCCTCATGTTCCACCGTAAATGATTTGGCCAGCTCCCACCTCTTTCATAACCGGCCTGCAGTAAGAGAACCCTTCTCGTTGCGTGTGAGAAGTCTGGCTGAGGAAATTTATGTCCCACTCTTTGAACATCGTCTAATGACATTCACTATAGAGGTCTCACCGTGGCAGTGGCAGAGTGTAGACTGTGACTTGTCCTTTTTGACATGTTGAAAAACCTGCCCTCTGAAACGAAGAAAACCCTTCTCTGTCTCTATAACTATATCTGGACCTCCGGCGAGATCCCCTCTGCCTGGAAGGAGGCCATAGCAATCCCTATCCTCAAGCAGGGCAAGGATCCATCGTCCGTATCGAGTTACCGGCCCATAGCTCTAACAAGCTGTCTCTGCAAAGCTTTCGAGAAAATGATAAACTGCCGTCTGATACATTTCCTAGAATCAAACAAGCTACTTGACCCATACCAGTGTGGTTTTCGCGATGGTCGATCCACCAATGACCATTTGATACGTATTGAGGCACAGATGCGTGAAGCTTTTGTTCACAAACAATTCTTTTTATCTGTATTCCTAGACATGGAAAAGGCCTACGACACCACATGGCGGTTTGGAACACTGAGAGACCTCTCCCACTTTGGTATACGTGGCAATATGTTAAATGTCATTGAAAGTTACCTGCTGAATCGCACATTTCGTGTTCGGGTTGGCAATGCTTTATCACGACCTTTTGTGCAAGAAGCTGGAGTGCCACAGGGTGGGCTGCTCAGTTGCACTCTCTTCATTATAAAAATGAATTCCTTGCGTCTATACATCCCACAAAACATGTTTTATTCAACGTATGTCGATGATGTACAGATTGAATTTAAATCGTGCAACGTTGCAATCTGTGAGCGGCAGATTCAACTTGGTCTGAACAAGGTGGCTAAATGGGCAGACGAGAATGGGTTCTGCCTAAATCCACAAAAGAGTGCCTGCGTCCTTTTTTCTAGAAAGAGAGGACTGTACCCCGACCCCGACATCGACCTGCAAGGACAGCGTCTACCTGTAAAAACGGAACATAAATTCTTAGGCATAATTCTTGACACAAAGCTAACATTCATCCACACCTAAAACATCTAAAAACAAGTGCATGAAAACAATGAATATTTTAAAAGTGTTGTCACACACTAGATGGGGTAGTGACAAAAAGTGTCTGTTAAATTTGTATAAAAGCCTCATACGAACACCCTTAGACTACGGGGCCATAATTTATCAGTCAGCTACCCCAACCGCGTTGAAGATGCTGGATCCCGTCCACCATCTAGGTATTCGCTTGTCTACAGGTGCATTTAGGACGAGCCCTGTAGAAAGCCTTCACGGCGAATCCAATGAGTGGTCACTCCACTTGCAGAGGACCTACACAGCTTTTATGTATTTCCTTAGAGTGAATACAAACAGTGCACATCCCTCATGTTCCACCGTAAATGATTTGGCCAGCTCCCACCTCTTTCATAACCGGCCTGCAGTAAGAGAACCCTTCTCGTTGCGTGTGAGAAGTCTGGCTGAGGAAATGGATGTCCCACTCTTTGAACATCGTCTAATGACATTCACTATAGACGTCTCACCGTGGCAGTGGCAGAGTGTAGACTGTGACTTGACCTTTTTGACATGTTGAAAAACCTGCCCTCTGAAACGAAGAAAACCCTTCTCTGTCTCAATAACTATATCTGGACCTCCGGCGAGATCCCCTCTGCCTGGAAGGAGGCCATAGCGATCCCTATCCTCAAGCAGGGCAAGGATCCATCGTCCGTATCGAGTTACCAGCCCATAGCTCTAACAAGCTGTCTCTGCAAAGCTTTCGAGAAAATGATAAACCGCCGTCTGATACATTTCCTAGAATCAAACAAGCTACTTGACCCATACGAGTGCGGTTTTCGCGAGGGTCGATCCACCAATGACCATTTGATACGTATTGAGGCACAGATGCGTGAAGCTTTTGTTCACAAACAATTCGTTTTATCTGTATTCCTAGACATGGAAAAGGCCTACGACACCACATGGCGGTTTGGAACACTGAGAGACCTCTCCCACTTTGGTATACGTGGTAATATGTTAAATGTCATTGAAAGTTACCTGCTGAATTGCACATTTCGTGTTCGGGTTGGCAATGCTTTATCACGACCTTTTGTGCAAGAATCTGGAGTGCCACAGGGTGGGGTGCTCAGTTGCACTCTCTTCATTATAAAAATGAATTCCTTGCGTCTATACATCCCACGAAATATGTTTTATTCAACGTATGTCGATGATGTACAGATTGAATTTAAATCGTGCAACCTTGCAATCTGTGAGCGCCAGGTTCAACTTGGTCTGAACAAGGTGGCTAAATGGGCAGACTAGAATGGGTTCTGCCAAAATCCACAAAAGAGTGCCTGCGTCCTTTTTTCTAGAAAGAGAGGACTGTACCCCGACCCAGACATCGACCTGAAAGGACAACGTCTACCTGTAAAAACGGAACATAAATTCTTAGGCATAATTCTTGACACAAAGCTAACATTCATCCTCACCTAAAACATCTAAAAAACAAGTGCATGAAAACAATGAATATTTTAAAAGTGTTGTCACACACTAGATGGGGTAGTGACAAAAAGTGTCTGTTAAATTTGTATAAAAGCCTCATACGAACACGCTTAGACTACGGGGCCATAATTTATCAGTCAGCTACCCCAACCGCGTTGAAGATGCTGGATCCCGTGCACCATCTAGGTATTCGTTTGTCTACAGGTGCGTTTAGGACGAGCCCTGTAGAAAGCCTTTACGGCGAATCCAATGAGTGGTCACTCAACTTGCAGAGGACTTACACAGCTTTTATGTATTTCCTTAGAGTGAATGCAAACAGTGCACATGCCTCATATTCCACCGTAAATGATTTGGCCAGCTCCCACCTCTTTCATAACCAGCCTGCATTAAGAGAACCCTTCTCGTTGCGTGTGAGATGTCTGGCTGAGGAAATGGATGTCCCACTCTTTGAACATCGTCTAATGACATTCACTATAGAGGTCTCACCGTGGCATTGGCAGAGTGTAGACTGTGACTTGTCCTTTTTGACATGTTGAAAAACCTGCCCTCTGAAACGAAGAAAACCCTTCTCTGTCTCTATAACTATATCTGGACCTCCGGCGAGATCCCCTCTGCCTGGAAGGAGGCCATAGCAATCCCTATCCTCAAGCAGGGCAAGGATCCATCGTCCGTATCGAGTTACCGGCCCATAGCTCTAACAAGCTGTGTCTGCAAAGCTTTCGAGAAAATGATAAACTGCCGTCTGATACATTTCCTAGAATCAAACAAGCTACTTGACCCATACCAGTGTGGTTTTCGCGATGGTCGATCCACCAATGACCATTTGATACGTATTGAGGCACAGATGCGTGAAGCTTTTGTTCACAAACAATTCTTTTTATCTGTATTCCTAGACATGGAAAAGGCCTACGACACCACATGGCGGTTTGGAACACTGAGAGACCTCTCCCACTTTGGTATACGTGGCAATATGTTAAATGTCATTGAAAGTTACCTGCTGAATCGCACATTTCGTGTTCGGGTTGGCAATGCTTTATCACGACCTTTTGTGCAAGAAGCTGGAGTGCCACAGGGTGGGCTGCTCAGTTGCACTCTCTTCATTATAAAAATGAATTCCTTGCGTCTATACATCCCACAAAACATGTTTTATTCAACGTATGTCGATGATGTACAGATTGAATTTAAATCGTGCAACGTTGCAATCTGTGAGCGGCAGATTCAACTTGGTCTGAACAAGGTGGCTAAATGGGCAGACGAGAATGGGTTCTGCCTAAATCCACAAAAGAGTGCCTGCGTCCTTTTTTCTAGAAAGAGAGGACTGTACCCCGACCCCGACATCGACCTGCAAGGACAGCGTCTACCTGTAAAAACGGAACATAAATTCTTAGGCATAATTCTTGACACAAAGCTAACATTCATCCACACCTAAAACATCTAAAAACAAGTGCATGAAAACAATGAATATTTTAAAAGTGTTGTCACACACTAGATGGGGTAGTGACAAAAAGTGTCTGTTAAATTTGTATAAAAGCCTCATACGAACACCCTTAGACTACGGGGCCATAATTTATCAGTCAGCTACCCCAACCGCGTTGAAGATGCTGGATCCCGTCCACCATCTAGGTATTCGCTTGTCTACAGGTGCATTTAGGACGAGCCCTGTAGAAAGCCTTCACGGCGAATCCAATGAGTGGTCACTCCACTTGCAGAGGACCTACACAGCTTTTATGTATTTCCTTAGAGTGAATACAAACAGTGCACATCCCTCATGTTCCACCGTAAATGATTTGGCCAGCTCCCACCTCTTTCATAACCGGCCTGCAGTAAGAGAACCCTTCTCGTTGCGTGTGAGAAGTCTGGCTGAGGAAATTTATGTCCCACTCTTTGAACATCGTCTAATGACATTCACTATAGAGGTCTCACCGTGGCAGTGGCAGAGTGTAGACTGTGACTTGACCTTTTTGACATGTTGAAAAACCTGCCCTCTGAAACGAAGAAAACCCTTCTCTGTCTCAATAACTATATCTGGACCTCCGGCGAGATCCCCTCTGCCTGGAAGGAGGCCATAGCGATCCCTATCCTCAAGCAGGGCAAGGATCCATCGTCCGTATCGAGTTACCAGCCCGTAGCTCTAACAAGCTGTCTCTGCAAAGCTTTCGAGAAAATGATAAACCGCCGTCTGATACATTTCCTAGAATCAAACAAGCTACTTGACCCATACGAGTGCGGTTTTCGCGAGGGTCGATCCACCAATGACCATTTGATACGTATTGAGGCACAGATGCGTGAAGCTTTTGTTCACAAACAATTCGTTTTATCTGTATTCCTAGACATGGAAAAGGCCTACGACACCACATGGCGGTTTGGAACACTGAGAGACCTCTCCCACTTTGGCATACGTGGCAATATGTTAAATGTCATTGAAAGTTACCTGCTGAATCGCACATTTCGTGTTCGGGTTGGCAATGCTTTATCACGACCTTTTGTGCAAGAAGCTGGAGTGCCACAGGGTGGGCTGCTCAGTTGCACTCTTCATTATAAAAATGAATTCCTTGCGTCTATACATCCCACGAAACATGTTTTATTCAACGTATGTCGATGATGTACAGATTGAATTTAAATCGTGCAACCTTGCAATCTGTGAGTGGCAGGTTCAACTTGGTCTGAACAAGGTGGCTAAATGGGCAGACGAGAATGAGTTCTGCCTAAATCCACAAAAGAGTGCCTGCGTCCTTTTTTCTAGAAAGAGAGGACTGTACCCCGACCCCGACATCGACCTGCAAGGACAACGTCTACCTGTAAAAACGGAACATAAATTCTTAGGCATAATTCTTGACACAAAGCTAACATTCATCCACACCTAAAACATCTAAAAAACAAGTGCATGAAAACAATGAATATATTAAAGGTGTTGTCACACACTAGATGGGGTAGTGACAAAAAGTGTCTGTTAAATTTGTATAAAAGCCTCATACGAACACGCTTAGACTACGGGGCCATAATTTATCAGTCAGCTACCCCAACCGCGTTGAAGATGCTGGATCCCGTCCACCATCTAGGTATTCGCTTGTCTACAGGTGCATTTAGAACGAGCCCTGTAGAAAGCCTTCAGCGAATCCAATTAGTGGTCACTCCACTTGCAGAGGACCTACACAGCTTTTATGTATTTCCTTAGAGTGAATGCGAACAGTGCACATCCCTCATGTTCCACCGTAAATGATTTGGCCAGCTCCCACCTCTTTCATAACCAGCCTGCAGTAAGAGAACCCTTCTCGTTGCGTGTGAGAAGTCTGGCTGAGGAAATTTATGTCCCACTCTTTGAACATCGTCTAATGACATTCACTATAGAGGTCTCACCGTGGCAGTGGCAGAGTGTAGACTGTGACTTGTCCTTTTTACATTTCGAAGCACGCCCCAGTCACACACATTCGAATGTATTTCCTTGAACTGCAGCATAAATACTCCTGTCCGGAATTTGACACTGATGCATCAAAATCTCATGATGGCGTCTCTTATACAGCAGTTGGCCCATCATTCTCGGATGCCGACGCCCTGCACCCCCAAACGAGCATTTTCACAGCAGAGGCTTATGCAATACTGTCGGCTGTTAAACACATCAATGAATCAAAAATACCAAAAGCAATCATCTACACAGACTCGCTGAGCGTAGTAAAAGCTTTAAAATCTTTTATAAGACACAAAAATCCGGTAATAGTATCGCTTTATTCACTCGTATGTAATATTTATGCGTCCGGGCAGCATGTTGTAGTGCGCTGGGTGCCAGGACACCGAGACATCGAGGGAAATGTACTGGCAGACCAGCTTGCCACATCCATCGAGGCAAAAGCTGACACATCTATGCCCGTCCCTGTTCCCGATATGAAGCCATGTCTACGTAAGAGACTTCGAGTCCACTGGCAACGTTTGTGGGACGCCCAGACTCATAACAAACTCCATTTAATCAAGCCTCGCTTAGGGAACTGGCCATCGACCACGAAATCTAGAAGAAATGATGTCCTATTCTGTAGGCTCAGAGTAGGACACAGTTACGGCACCCACAATCACCTGTTGTCTGGAGGCGAACCCCCGAACTGTACTAGATGTGGGGAGGCACTTACTGTACTTCACATCCTAGTAGTGTCCACTAATAGAACCTGAAAGAAAAGAGCACTTTAGAGATGTTCACCCAGCGATGTTTTTACTAATGACCCGATATTTCAGCACGATTCAGTTTTAGCCTTTTTAAACGACATCGACATTTTAAAAGTTTTTCGCCCGAGCGATTCGTAGCGGCATCCTCTTCCAGAGGACGCTGCTGCGACAGCATGTTTGAAATACACTTACCTCCAGGCCTTTGCTTCTAAGGGTCGCTGTGAGGCAGTAATGCCTTGTATCGCTTACAGCTTTCATACTATATTCATTGTGCCCCTATCACGTCATTGTCATGATTTTATTAATTTTGTCTGTCTTACGCACCTTTAGTGCGCAGGATTTTAAGCCCCTTTACAGCCACCCTACACCTACCCACTGTCATTGATCGTACCATTGCTCACTCATTACAACACGTCTTGGCGCTCTTTGGCCATAGCTGGCCCTTGCTCCACAAAACAACATATATCATCATCATCATGTACGTGTATATATATATATATATATATATATATATATATTGTACTGAAGAAGAACGAGCGTAGAGCACTGCTTCAAGAAAGACGACGATGACGAGTTGGTCGAAGCCGTGTGCCTGTGTTGCCTGAGCTGTGGAACCTCTCGCTGCAGTGCTCTACGCTCTAATTAATTAAACTAGAGTGCCTCTCTACATTTGGTGGAGGTGCGGGGCCCTTTACCGCCCTGGAACTCCGCAGCCGGACGCTCCCTCCCGTTTCTGCCATGCCTGAGGACGCCGACCAGCCCGATCCTCCCCAGGCATCGCTTGTTGTCTGCTCCGGTACTATACGCCACCGCGATCCTCCTGTCTTCAGTGGCGCCGACGATCATGACGTCGAGGATTCGCTCTCCTCATACGCCAGAGTAAGTGCGCATAACAAATGGGATGACAAGGATAAACGGACTAACGTCATCTTCTATCTTTCTGGAGTCGCTCATCTCTGGTTCCGGAATCATGAGTCCGACCTTACCACCTGGACTGCTTTTACTAATTATTTGAAAGAGGTCTTCGGTCGCCCTGCTGTGCGAAAGATTCGTGCAGAATAACGCTTGCATGGTCGCGCTCAGCAAAAGGGTCAAAACTTCACCAGCTACATTGAAGATGTCGTTGACCTTTGTCGGCGCATTAACCCCACTATGCCAGAAAGTGAAAAGACAAAGAATGTCATGAAAGGCATCGAAGATGATACCTTCCAGATGCTCTTGGCGAAAAATCCTCGAACGGTGGACGAGGTGATCACCCTGTGCCAGAGCTACGACGAGCTCCGCAAACAACGCCTTACTACGCGCCGAGCTGCCGCGCCGGACGACACGATTTCGGCCCTCACCGACAGTTTCAATGCTGCTCCCGCCGACTCCGCGTTCCTCGACCAAGTCAAACAATTTGTTCGAGAGGAAGTCGCGCGTCAACTGTCCCTTTTGCCTGCTACCCGGTCGTCTGAGTCCTCCTCGTCTCCGGCACTACGTCGGGTCATACACGAACAAGTGAGCGACGCACTACCTGTCGCTCATCAGCCCCCTCCAGCGCCGGTTCCGCTCACGTACGCTACCTTCGTTGCCAGTCCAAGACCTCCGCCTGCAGTTTCGCACTACACGCCCACAAGCTGCAGCTGCGTGCCCAGAAGCGACTTCTGCGCGCCTCCGCAGCCCCTACGCCCGGCTCAGCATTGTGCACCGCAGCCTGGGCCCCCTGTTCACAATCCGTGGCGTACCCAGGACAATCGGCCCATCTGCTACGCGTGTGGCTTTGCTGGCCACGTGGCACGATTTTGCCGCCGGCGGGGTTGGTACCCTCCCGATACTGCGAGACCACAAGGGAATGCACCTGACTCCCAGTCCCGCTATGTCCCACCTGTTCCGCACTTCGCTTCCTCGTCTCCTGCTCCTCGAAGTTTCACCACTCGTCGGTCTCCCTCTCCCCGTCGACGTTCCCTGTCCCCCCCCCGGTGTGGAGGAAAACTAAGCGGCGCAGTTCCGGAGGCGAGAACTGCGACCTCATCGAACTGCTCAAGCCCTCGCTTATTCCCTGCGAACGACATTGAAGTTTATGCGGAACGTATCGCTGTTCACGCGCTTGTCGACACCGGTGCCGCGGTGTCCGTGATTGCCGATCAGCTTCGCCGTACGCTCCGAAAGGTCGCGACGCCGTTTTCCGCTATTTCACTACGTACAGCAAGCGCTGAGCCAATTGAGCCTGTAGGAACTTGCGCCGGTCCGTGTCGCCATACAAGACAGTTTATAACACATTGAGTTTGTTGTTTTTTCCCGCTGCTCTCATGCCATCATTCTAGGATAGGACTTCCTCTCTTCTCATCGGGCAGTTATTGATTGTGCCTGTGCAGAACTTGCGCTGACTCCATTTTGCGGAAGTCTTTCTGAAGATTTGCCTCTTTCATCGGCTAGAGTGTTCGTCACCGCCGACACCGATATACCTGCTTTCTCTTCCGCCCTTGTGCCCGTTTCCTGTGCTGCTTTCTACGATTCCACAGTTCTCTTCACGCCGTTGAAACTTTCTGCACGCCGTCATCTCTTCTTGCTTCCCTTCGCCATCCTTCCCATTCGCCAGAGCTCCAGCGCACTTTACGTTAGGAATCCGTTTTCGTGTCCATCAAGCCTACGACATGGCGAGTGCCTCGGATCTGTGACGAATTCGAGCCGAACTTTCTCTACGATGTGCCTGATGACTCGACTCCTCTTCAGGTTGACGCCATGGCGCTTCCTGTTTCTGCGTCTGCGCCAGCATGTGACAGAACGTTTGCTCGGTGTATTGATCCGCAGCTCACTCCGAGTCAGCGCGCGCAGATCGTCGACCTCCTTACCCGACCTCCAACAACAATGTTTAGGGCGTACAGCTACAGTCGTTCATCACATCGACACCGGTAGCCGTGTCCCACTACGACAGCGTCCTTACCGTGTGTCCGCGACGGAGCGCCGTGTCATCGACGAGCACGTAGGCGACATGCTTCAACGCGGCGTGATACAGCCGTCCCACAGTCATTGGGCCTCTCCAGTTGTGCTGGTGAAAAAGAAAGATGGGACAATTCGTTTTTGTGTGGACTATCGACGCCTGAACAAAATAACCCGGAAAGATGCCTATCCTCTCCCCCGTATCGACGACGCACTAGACTGCCTCCAAGGCGCTGAATTCTTTTCGTCCTTAGACTTACGATCTGGTTACTGGCAAGTCCCGGTGGCTGAGTCAGATCGCCCGAAAACGGCATTCGTTACGCCTGACGGCTTATATGAATTTACCGTGATGCCCTTTGGCCTGTGCAATGCGCCTGCCACATTTGAAAGAATGATGGATAATATCCTCCGCGGCCTGAAATGGCAGACATGCCTTTGTTATCTCGATGACATTGTCATCTTTTCCCCGGACTTTTCTTCTCACCTGCTCCGACTCGAACGCGTTCTCACTTGCCTCGCCGATGCTGGACTCCAGCTCAACATCAAAAAGTGCCGCTTCGCCGCCCGACAGCTAGTCATCCTTGGCCATGTTGTTTCGAAAGATGGTGTACTTCCAGATCCTACCAAACTCCAAGCAGTCGCCGAATTCGCACGACCAAAGACCACCAAAGAACTCCGCAGCTTCATCGGATTGTGCTCATACTTTCGCCGTTTCATCCGCAACTTCGCCACCATAATAGCGTCTTTGACGCAGTTTCTCGCGGGTAACCACGACCTCTCGGCCTGGTCGCCACTTTGCGATGCCGCATTCACGACGCTGCGTCGTCTTCTAACCTCACCCCCGATTCTCCGTCATTTCGACCCCAGCGCACCGACAGAAATTCACACGGATGCTAGTGGTGTCGGCATTGGCGCTGTTCTTGCGCAACGAAAGACTGGCTTCGATGAATACGACATTGCTTACGCCAGCCGCGCTCTGGCGAAAGCGGAAGCCAACTATTCCGTTACAGAAAAAGAATGCTTGGCTATCATTTGGGCCATAACTAAATTCCGCCCTTACCTCTACGGCCGCCCATTCGACGTAATAACTGACCATCATGCCCTCTGCTGGCTGTCGTCCTCAAAAGACCATTCAGGTCGACTCGCTCGATGGGCGCTCCGCCTCCAAGAGTACGACATTCGAGTGCTGTACCGCTCTAGCCGTAAACATACGGACGCGGATGCCCTGTTTCGCTCCTCTGGGTCAGGCCAGCCCAATTATTCAAAGGTACCAATATGCGAGTCCTCCCTCACCGCCACGGACATGCTTTCGGAGCAGCAGAACGATCGATGGATTGTCTCTATGCTGGCTTTTCTGTCCAGCCCATCAGCGCCTTCTTCTGACCGTACACTGCGTCGCCAAGCACACCACTTCGCTGTTCGTGACGGACTCCTTTACCGCCCTAACTACCTCTCGGACGGCCGCAAATGGTTACTCGTGGTCCCACGGCATCTACGTTCGGACATATGTGCAGCGTTTCACGATGACCCGCAATGCGCGCATGCAGGAGTACAAAAACGTACGCGCGCCTGCGACTCCGTTATTACTGGCGCGGAATGTACCGATTCGTCCGCCGATACGTGCGCTCCTGCCTCGCTTGCCAACGCCGCAAGAATACCCCTTGTTCCTCAGCTGCCGCATTGCAACCCTTGCCTTGCCCAGGACGCGCCTTTGACCGCGTCGGAGTTGATCTTTACGGACCCCTGCCGAGTGCTTCAGACGGCAACCGCTGGGTGATTGTGGCAATAGACCATCTAACGCGTTACGCGGAAACTTCGCCTCTGCCCAGCGCATCTGCGCGTGATGTTGCATGGTTCCTTCTGCGTAACATCATACTTCGCCATGGAACCCCCAGCGAATTGCTCAGTGACAGAGGCCGTGTGTTTCTCTCTGAGGTTATAGAAGCCCTACTCAAGGCATTCCACGTAATTCACCGCACCACTACTGCATACCACCCGCAGACTAATGGGATGACTGAGCGCTTTAACCGTACTCTTGGCGACATGTTATCCATGTACGTCGCATCTGACCAGACCAACTGGGACCGCGTTCTACGTTTCGTGACGTATGCTTACAACACAGCCACACAGACCACTACGGGATTTTCCCCGTTCTTTATTCTTTACGGGCGCGAGCCTTCCTGGACAATGGATACTATCCTGCCGTATCGCCCTGACACAACGGAGTCTGCTGCCCTGTCCGAAGCTGCTGACAACGCGGATGAGTGCCGACAGCTCGCCCGCACATTTACTACGGAGGACCAGCAGCGACAGAAGCACCGTTGGGATACTTCCGCCTCTCCTTCACCCTATGCTCCTCACTCACTAGTCTGGCTTTGGGTTCCCGCCACCAGCCCTGGACTTTCAGCGAAACTCGTTTCCAAGTACCAGGGTCCCTACCGTGTGGTCAGCGAAACTCGTTTCCAAGTACCAGGGTCCCTACCGTGTGGTCAGTCAAACGTCTCCTGTGAACTACATGATAGAACCCCTTGAGCCACCTTCGGATAAGCGCCGCCAAGGGCGTGAAATTGTGCACGTTCAGCGGCTAACACCTCATTTCGACCCCCCTGTGATCTCCTGCCCGTAGGTCGCCGGGACGGCTCCTTTTCTCCGGGGAGATAATTGTACTGAAGAAGAACGAGCAGTATGCACTGCTTCAAGAAAGACGACGACGACGAGTTGGTCAAAGCCGTGTGCCTGTGTTGCCTAAGCTGTGTAACCTCTCGCTGCAGTGCTCTACGCTCTAATTAATTAAACTAGAGTGCCTCTCTACAATATATATATATATATATATATATATATATATATATATATTGTTACGGGGAAAAGAAGCAAGAAATATATTTACACTGTATTTACAAGTATGGCAGCGGCTGACAAGATCATAGCTCGCGAAGTCCAGAGCGTCGTCTTCTTCAAGTCATGACCAAACGTCTTCTTCGTCGCTCTGTCACATGACCCCCGGCGGCTGAAGCACCGACCCGGTGCTGGTTAGGAGGCGGTCGAATGATACGGCTTAAGACGCGCCACGTGGACTACATCGGAACGAGGCTGAGCCACGGTGGGGTCAAGAGGGGCGATTTCGTAGGTGACGTCGGTTACTTGACGCAAGACGCGGTAAGGGCCAGAGTAGCGTGAAAGCAACTTCTCCGAGAGGCCAACGCGTCGCGACGGAGACCAAAGCAGAACCAGGGCGCCCGGCGTGTAGTGGGCGTCACGATGGCGGGTGTCATATAAGCGCCGCTGATTTGCCTGCGAGTCCACAAGTCGACGTCGGGCAATATGGCGTGCCTCTTGTGCCTGGAGTATGGCGTCCCGGGCGTACTCTGATCTGAAATGCAGGCTATCAGGCAGAAGGGTGTCGAAAGGTAGCGTAGGGTCGCGGCCGAACAAGAGGAAGAATGGAGAGAAGCCTGCGGTATCGTGGCGAGAAGAATTATAGGCAAAGGTAACGAATGGTAATGCAACGTCCCAGTCGCGATGGTCAGCGGAGACATACATGGACAGCATGTCAGTAAGGGTCCGGTTGAGACGCTCGGTGAGACCATTCGTTTGTGGATGGTAAGCAGTAGCAAGTTTGTGTTTAGTCGCGCACGAGTGTAGAATGTCATTAACGACTTTAGAAAGAAAGCAGCGGCCTCGGTCGGTAAGGAGCTGTCGAGGGGCACCGTGGTGTAGAATGACGTTTGCTAGCAGGAAATCGGCGACATCGGTTGCACAGCTTGTCGGAAGAGCCCGTGTGATTGCGTATCGGGTGGCGTAGTCTGTTGCGACAGCAATCCACTTATTTCCCGAAACAGACGTAGGAAAGGGGCCTAAAAGATCAATGCCTACACGAAAGAATGGTTCTGATGGCACGTCAAGTGGTTGAAGGCGGCCAGCAGGGAGTGTGGTCGGCTTTTTCCGTCGTTGACAAAGGTCACACGCAGCGATGTAACGGCAGACGTCACGGTAAAGACCAGGCCAAAAAAAGCGCCGACGAACGCGGTCGTAAGTCCGTGACACGCCAAGGTGACCGGAAGTCGGCACATCATGAAGCTGGGCGAGAACAGTCCGGCGCAGATGCGAAGGGACAACTAAGAGTCGGTCAGGGCCGTCAGGGCGCATGTTACAGCGGTACAATATGCCATCGTGGAGTTCAAACATTCGAAGGGAAGGATCGGGCGTCGTTGAAGTCAGCCGGTGAATAAGGTCTTTTAAGAAGTCGTCCCGCCGTTGTTCCGCTCCGACATTGTCAAAAGCACTCAAAGAGAGAACGGTGACAGGAATTTCGGCCATAGAAACGTCAGGTGGGTCGACAGGATGGCGCGACAAGCAGTCCGCATCTTGGTGTAACCGGCCGGTCTTGTATACAACTGAGTAGTTGTATTCTTGAAGGCGCAGAGCCCAGCGGCCAAGGCGCCCAGAAGGATCTTTCAGGGAAGAAAGCCAACACAGAGCGTGGTGGTCAGTGATGACTGTGAATTGCCGGCCGTACAAATAGGGGCGGAATTTTCCCACTGCCCAAACGAGAGCCAGACACTCGCGCTCAGTGATAGAATATTTGCGCTCAGCAGGGGAAAGAAGACGGCTGGCGTAAGCAATAACACGTTCTTGTCCTTGTTTTTTCTGGGCCAGGATAGCTCCAATACCGTGGCCGCTGGCATCAGTACGGACTTATGTTGGAGCTGATGCATCAAAGTGAGCGAGAATGGGAGGGGAAGTAAGCAGCCGGATCAGCTCAGTGAAAGCAGCAGCTTGCTCACGGCCCCAAATGAAGGCAGCGTCTTTCTTGAGGAGCTGAGTAAGAGGGCGTGCAACGTCCGCAAAATTGCGGACAAACCGACGAAAGTAGGAGCAGAGGCCCAAGAAGCTGCGAACGTCCTTGGAGCACGTTGGCACGGGAAAGTCTTTCACTGCCCGGATTTTATCTTGATCAGGACGTACACCAGAGGAATCGACGAGATGTCCGAGCACAGAAATTTCACGACGACCGAAGTGGCATTTGGACGAATTGAGTTGGAGCCCCGCCCGACGAAAAACAGATAGGACCGTCGATAGGCGTTCGAGGTGCGTCGCAAAAGTCGGGGAAAAAAACGATCACATCGTCCAAGTAACAGAGGCAGATGGACCACTTGAAGCCGTGTAGGAGGGCGTCCATCATTCGTTCAAATGTGGCCGGGGCATTACATAACCCGAAAGGCATCACTTTGAACTGATAAAGGCCGTCGGGAGTAATAAAAGCCGTTTTCTCACGGTCCATGTCATCGACGGCAATTTGCCAGTACCCGGAGCGAAGGTCTATGGACGAAAAATATTGTGCTCCATGGAGACAATCCAGGGCATCGTCAATGCGTGGTAGCGGATAGACGTCCTTCTTGGTTACCTTGTTTAGGTGCCGATAATCTACGCAAGATCGCCAACTGTTGTCCTTTTTCTTAACTAGTACAACAGGGGATGCCCATGGGCTGCAAGAAGGTTCAATGATGTTACGAGAATGCATCTTATCAACTTCGTGTTGGATGATGTCTCGCTCAGTAGGAGAGACGCGGTAGGGTCGCCGATGGATTGGACTCGCATCCCCGGTGTTAATGCGATGTTTGACAACAGATGTTTGCCCGAGAGGACGGTCTCCAAGGTCGAATAAGTCCCAGTACGAGGCAAGGAGGCAACGTAGTTCATTGGCACACTGGGGCGGAAGGTCGGGCGCAATCATTTTCGTTAGGGCATTCAAGTCTGAAGGGGCAGGAGGCACAGCAAGATTTGCACACGAGGAGCCGTCAGCAGTTAAACTCGAAATGTGGTAGTCTCGGGTCGGCGTGATTTGCGCAAGTGATATGCCGCGGGGGAGAACTTGTGCACAAAGTCCAAAGTTCACTAGCGGAAGACAGGACGTGTTCTCCGTAATGGTAATGACGGTGTGAGGAAATGCGACGTTATGCGAGAGCAGGACATCCGGATTAGGGGTTACGATGTAGTCACCGACTGGAACGGGCGGAACGGGTGAAACACCTATGTAGGAAACGGCAAGGTGAGGGAGGCGAATATGCTCTGTGGAACATAGCCGGATCGGAGCACTATCGAGGGGATCAATAGCAACAGGTAGAGCGAGTTGCACAACACCAGCAGAACAGTCTATCAAGGCGGAATGGGCTGAGAGAAAGTCAAGTCCCAGGATTAGGTCGTGAGGGCAGTGTTCGAGGACATAGAATAAAACAGAGGTATGATGATCGGCGACACTCACACGAGCTGGACACATGCCAATAACGGCTGGCGTTCCCCCGTCGGCGACTCGGAGCACAGGCGGCGGGGCAGGAGTGAGGACTTTCTTGAGACGATGGCGAAGCTGAGCACTCATCACAGATACATGCGCGCCAGTGTCAATCAGAGCCGTAACAGGTACACCATCCACGTTCACTTTGATGAGGTTCCGATGTGTGGGCAGGGTCAGAAGAGGATTTTGGCGTCGGGTCGGTTTAGCAGCATCATCTCTAGGTGCTGCACCCATTAATTTTCCGAAAGCGTGCGCCGGAAGGAGCTTGGGGACGGTGACCGACGCGATGGGGGCGAGCGGGAGAAGCGGCGATGTGGCGAAGGAGAGCGGCTAGAACGGGTGGGCCGAGAAGTGTCGCCAGGAGTTACTGGTTGCGTGTGCGGTGGGAAGCGAGAAGTAGCACGAGGAGGACGGTCGGATGGGAGATAGGACCAAGGGGTCGAATTCCATGAAGAGCGGCAGTGACGTGAAATATGACCGATACGGCCACAAGTGAAGCATATTGGCCTGTCGTCTGGAGTGCGCCAGTCAGCCGGGTTGCGAAACCGCGGAGAGGCATTCACGTTTCGAGGGCGCATGGCAGAGGTGGACGAAACGTAGTCAGGCCGATTAATGGAGCAGACGTTGGTCAAGCCAACGTTGGCCAATTCCTGGCGTACGACGGTCTGGATCAGGGAAACGGTGGCCTGGCAATTGTCGGAGCCAAGGGTTGGGCTTGGCATAGGAGATGCGGCTTCGATTTCACGCCGGATGATGTGGACGATGTCATCAGAGCGATTGGGCGTAGGCAGACTGCGGAGGTCTTCGCAGGTGGACGTAGCAGCCGTGTTGGGGAGGCGGGGAAATGGGTGGGCAATGCGACGGCTCTTGGCCTCTTCAAATCGCCGGCATTCGGTAATGATGGCTTGTACAGTAGAATAATCCTTAAACACAAGGAGGTGAAACGCATCATCTGCTATGCCCTTAATGACATGTGCGACTTTATCAGCTTCGGGCATCCTCGGATCCACTTTGCGGCACAGAGCGAGCACGTCTTGAATGTATGTGAGGTAGGACTCGGTGCACGTCTGGACACGCGAAGCGAGGTCTTTTTGAGCGGCGCGCTGGCGTCCAACAGGCCTGCCAAACAAATCCGTGAGCTTCTGTTTACAAATGTCCCAGGTGCTAAGTTCCTCCTCATGGGTCTGAAACCAGACGCGTGCCGTCCCCGCGAGATAGAATATCAAATTAGCCAGCATGGCGGTCTGGTTCCAGTGGTTGCTCTTGCTCACCCGCTCATAAAGTTGAAGCCAATCTTCAACATCCGTGTTGTCAGTGCCGGAAAAGGAGCCGGGGTCACGCGGTTGTGCCAGAATGACGGTGGGCGTGGGGGCCGACGAGCCCGAAGCATCCTCGCCTTGAGCTGGCATGGTAGATGCAGCCAAGGAGAGCCCGCTGCGTAAATCCGTCTTGTCCTTGAGCCCGCAAACTCCACCAAAAATGTTACGGGGAAAAGAAGCAAGAAATATATTTACACTGTATTTACAAGTATGGCAGCGGCTGATAAGATCATAGCTCGCGAAGTCCAGAGCGTCGTCTTCTTCAAGTCATGAGCAAACGTCTTCTTCGTCGCTCTGTCACAATATATACACAAACATAAGTAAACCTGAAGGCCAACCGGAATACGGCTTAACACTGAAAGGACGGACAGAACTATTAGAGGACTTAAAGAATCATACATGGTTCAGTGAAGTACAAAACAAGATAAACAACAAAATTGACATTCAAAAACAATAAAGTACATTTACAATAAAATAGAAACACTTCTTTAAAAATATCAAAAAATAAAGAAAAATCCAAACAAGAAAAACTCATGGTGGTCTAAAGATTGAGAGATTCAACGTAAAAAAGTAAGAGCACTTCGTAGAAGATGCCAAAGGTATAAAGGAGAAATGAGACCTGATTTTAAAAAGGCCTATTATTTGGAACACGACATTTACAACAACCTGATAGAGAGTGCCAAAGAGAACAGTTGGCAAAAATTTGCGAAATGGTGAGAAAAACCCATTCACCTTACCATATAAAATAGCACGTGATCAAATTAAACAGAGAGTAATACTAACAAGTATAAAAAGATGATGGTGAAATAACAATATCGTTGGAGAAAACAATAACTACGTATTAGATAAATTGTATCTTATTGCACACGAAGAATACATTGGGGAAAGAGAAAAAGGATACTCAAAGAAAAGAAACAGAACAGATACCGGGAACAAAAACACAGGACAAACTATTTACTCAATTAGAACTAGACATTATAATAACAAACCTACGTAAAGATGTTGCACCAGGACCAGACAATCTGAACACCATTTTAATTCAAGAAATATATAAAGCACATAAGAAATTCTTTCTAAACTTATACAATGCGTGCCTTAAAAATGGATACTTCCCTAAAGAGTGGAAGTCATCAAAAGTTATACTTATCCCAAAGGGAAAATCTGAAGAAAAATCAGGAGTAAATAAATATCGACCCATAGCTATTAATTCGATATTAAAAATATACGAAAAAAACTTCTGAAGGATCCTACATATCACTTCTTAGTTACCAAAAACGCATTACAGAAGCACCAGTATGGTTTTAAGCACAATACATCAACTACAATGGCCCTTCACGAAATTAAGAAGAGAGTTATGCAGGCTAAAAGTGATAGACAAAACATCTTAACTGTCTCATTAGATATTAAAAACGCCTTTAACCCAATTAGACCAACAATTGTCAAGAGAAAACTAGACTGTCATTAAAATATCACAGAACTAATCTATGGTATTCTTATAGACAGCACAATCATCTGAAAGTGAGAATGAAAAAAATGATAGACATTTAAGAATAGTATCTCATCAGGGTTGTCCTCTCAGTCCACTTTTGTGGAACTTAACAATAGCTGATCTTCTTGAAATAAAATTGCCAAGTGATACACAAATCCAAGCTTTTGCTGATGATATAGTATTAACGATTAAGTTCAAATCCCGGAGTGACGCAGAGTATGTCAAACGAAGCCCTTAAAGCTATTCAACAATGGTCAAAGACAATGAAATAAATTTCCACCCAGACAAGTCGCAATTCTTAGTAGTTGGTAAAAAATACGAGTCACCCACCACACCTAAAAATGGGTACACAAAGAATTACAATGGTTAAAGAAATGAACATTCTAGGAGTAGTATTTGATAACGCATTTTCTTTCTTACTGCACCTGCAATATGTTAGGGAACAAATGGCTGCATTAACTTATAAAATAAACAGACCGTTTAAACAAGGAAATAACGGCAACTCGAACCAATGAAGGGAAAATATACATCCAAGGCAATGAAATAATTATTGTCTATGCATCACCAATTAGTTACACAAAAAAATTTATTATCCTAAAAAAACTTAAAGCTATTCAAAGAATACCCTTACTAACGATCACAAAAGCATTTAAGACAACTTCAAAGATTGGACTAACAATATTAGCTAATGTACCGCCAGTCTACCTTACAATAGAAAAAGAAAAGGAAATGCTCTATATATTACATGAATAGAAAAACTTTAAAGGGAAAGATAAGTTTTTCACGAGTAATGGTAAAATACGATCTTTGGCAAGATCATCCAGCTGACAGAAAAGAATACTTCTTTAGCAAAGAGGCGGATAACACATTAAAGAAGAAAATATACGCAGACGGTTCCAAGGCAGAAAACAATGTAGGAGCGGCATTTATAATATAAACGAAGAAAACTATATAGTAACTACTAAACAATACGAACTACCACCCTACTCGAGCAATTTTGAAGCTGGAACAATAGCAATTCTGAAAGCAATCACTCATACAAAAACAATGGAACATTCAAATAATTATCAACTATTTGCGGACAGCTTGTCAGCTATTAAGCTATTACTAAGCCTCTAAACAATAATCACTTGATTCAACAGATCAAAAAAGAATTAGCGACAGAAACTCTAAAATTAAATTAACATACATTAAAGGACAGAGCGGAAATTATGGAAACAATTTAGCCGATGAACTAGCGAAGGAAGCTGCAAAACAGGGTGAAGAAATAAAGATCCCAGTTACAAAAACAGTAATTAAAACAGAACTTAAGGAAAATTTATTTGGGAAATGGAACATACAACTTGGACAGCAGAGGGTCAAACCAGCTACATATATCTATGGATTAAAAATATAAAACAAATACCCTACCACTTTCCAACCAATTTCTACACATCACAAGCACTTTCAGGCCATGGCCGATTCCCACATTATTTTGAAAGATTTAAAATGCAGGAATGGAACGCATGTCAGTGTAAGGCACGAGTCGAGTCATTTGATCATTTTTTGTAAACATGTCCCATGGTAGAGTTGGAAAGAGCTAAAATGGAAGGTATACTTGGAAAACATTTATCTAAAGGAAAACCACAAATTATTAAAAACAAAACAACAGGGATATTGAAAAAAATGATTAAAGATTAATGAAAACATTTCACAGCTTTAATCCCATGTCTTCACACAGCTCTTGAAATCCTAAGCGGGAGATTCTCCTCGCTGGAAAGCTGGAGGCTGAGTCTGCTTTCGGTGCTCAAAAGTACAAACACTATGTGAAAGCAAGCACAATTTCACAACAATATACACAAAAAAGAGACGAAAAATAAACACAAAAAAGCAGCAAAACGCAACAAGGCACAAGCAAGCCTCAAGAAGAAGGAAAAGCTGCTCGTCAAGATGAAGAGGAAAACCATGTAAACATTTTGTTCTTATTAATAAATCAACCCGCTGCCGTGGCTCTCCCTTGGCTGTGGTCGCCGATTATGGTAGAATCAATCTCTCTTCCTTTCTTTTCTCTTAACTATTTCCCTTACTTTCTTCAATTCCTTACTTCTCTCCTTCATAGCCCTCTACTCCTTTCCCAATCCTAAATTTCCTCTCCCTCTTCTACCTGCGATACCTTGGTGGTGCAGGCTGGGCATCCTCTCTACGCCCTTCTCACATACTGTCCCTATCTACTCCACCACTCCTCCACATCACGAACAAAAGTCATAAAAGCAGGCACATAATGGCTTTAAGGGGGAGAGAAATAAAAAGTCCAAAACCCACTCCACATCTCAATACGTCTCGAAAATTTAAACAGAAACCTTCTAAATATAAAATGTATAAAAAATAAAACACAGCACCAATGGTGGCCCCGAGAAATTCGGGAACTTAGACACACCAAAGAGAGGAAAAAAAAAGAAAGAGACAGAGAGAGACGGACATTAGCCAAGCGCCATGCATAACGGCTAAAGCCGTAAAAATGACTCCAAAATAAAAAGCCTTTCGAATTACTCAAGATGAAGGCTCAGTAGTAGTAAACATAAGGCATACTGCCTCACTATTCAAACTGGTGGCATTACAAATGGCATCAGTGGCATGTTCGCAACTGGGAATTTGGTAAAATAAATAAATAAAATAATAATAAAATTTTAAAAAATTCCTAAAAAAGAAGGAAACCATTTTCTCGGTACGGCCCTGGCTATACACATTTATGTTGTATATCTCTACACTACTTACTTTTTACATATGCGTGCAAAAAAAAAGAAAAAAGGAAAAAAAGAAGGAAGTAAAAGAAAAAGGAAAAAAAATAAAGAGGGTAAATAAACAATAACGGCGTGTATTCCACCCTAATATTAGTCTTTATTACAAACTTGTACAATCATTGTGAACAAATCTGTAAATATATAGCTCTTACATTTGAAAGGTTTAAAATGCAGGAATGGAACACATGCCAGTGTAAGGCACGAGTCGAGTCATTTGATCATTTTTTGTAAACATGTCCCATGGTAGAGTTGGAAATAGCTAAAATGGAAGGCATACTTGGAAAACATTTATCTAAAAGAAAACCACAAATTATTAAGAACAAAACAACAGGTATATTGAAAAAAATGATTAAAAATTAATGAAAATATTTCACAAGGTGAGGTGAGCAAACCGTAATATGTGTAAAAAAAGAAGAAAAGAAAGTCATTATCAAAAAGAAGATTCTCAAGCCCTGGTCTTCGAGAAAAAGAATGTCCTGGAATATAGGCCCTACCAACAAACAAGTGGTCAAGTCAAAAGCTCAAGTCAACAAACAAGCAATATTTGTGAGTCAAGAGGAAGACTACTCAATCATGTTATTATATATAGTGTGTAAATTTGCTCAAATGGATTGTCAGTCAGGATGAAGACCCAATCATGTCAATACATTTAGTCGGTACATATATAGTATAATAAATGCCGCTATTTGCTGTCCCCCTCCCTTGGCCGTGGTTTCTCTGGTAGCAGAATTTTTTATTTTCTCAAAATTTATATCTTGACACACCATGTCCTATTCTTTTTATTTAAATTCGGCAGCCTGCTATACTTCGGTGCAGCAGGCAGGGCTTAAATCTTTCGTTTCTTTTCCGTAATTTTTTACTTGCCCAACACCACTTTCTGTCCCTATCTAATATTAGTTCTGCCACCAGGGGGCCAGGGAGCGGATCCAGCTGCACAGGGCTCCTGCTTTTCCAGCAAAAAACACTAACAGAAAAGATTCGTGAACATCTCAGAATCACGGGGACACCAATTTCGTTGATATTTACCACGTATTTAAGTAATTAACACGCATTTTTGTGACCCGACGTGTTGAAGCTATACGAGTGTGTTTCTATGAACACAAAGGAGCCTTCCTAAATCTATTTACATCATCGTAAATACTTAAAATATACCTAAATCTTGCATAGTATAGACTCCTGGTACATTGGGAAACCTCAATTAAACAATAGTTTTAACCGGGACCTCATAAATTAGCATATTTTTGCTTTTAAAGTCAACTAAGCCAAGCACGGCCTATTTGGGACCTTGTTAAGTAGAGCATTTGAATTCCATCCACTTTCAAACAGCTATACAAAGAAAAAATTTTTGTGTTAGTGGGAAGAATAAACGCCCAGGATTAATTTGAGACCAATACTTTACATAGTCATTGGTAAGCCCCCAAAATTTGCATGGGAACTTTGTTTACTAAACCCTTTGTTTCTATGGGGCAGCCATCTTTAGACTCCCATCTTACTATTGAGGGTACAGCTTAAATGAATCCCAGCGCCGAGGCACAGTAAGTCGCGGACAACTTCCTAGAACCCTTGAACAGAGGCCTAGCAGGGCACGGACAACCGTTGGTAGTGATGTGGTGAAGTATCTCCAGGTTTTGAAGGACAAAACATGCCGCAGTATGATAACCATTTAGTAAACAAGAATTGAGGAGGACACAAAAAAGAAAAGAAAAGAAAACGTGTAGGATTGCAGCGAAGCATCGCCCTTTTCTGATGGAGAAGTTGAGAAGTTATGTAAAAATTTGGGCAAACTAACCCAGAATAAGTGTTGCAGAGAGCAGATAATTTTTCAAGGATACGGTGAACCATCCTACATTTCTGAAGGGTAAACTTCAGAGGTAAGAGCTGGCATTGAAGAGCTGAAACAGCCTTTTTTGTGAGGTGAAAACAAGCCCCACAGTGCACCAACCACTTATCGTAATTCGAAGCTGGTGAAAGCTTATTGGGAGAGAGATGGGCAAGAAGAAAAACGACGAGAGGTTTCAACTAAAAACCCCAGGCTCAGGAGAGAAAGAGGGTAACCCCGTGAAGTCACAAGCAGGAGCAACAGAGACAAAAGAAAGACCAAATGAAAGGATCACCAGATTGACGCTACTAAAAAGATTATATGCAAAATGATTCAAGGAACAAGCGGGATGATAATTTCTTCTCCTTTTCGATAACTAAAGTCGATTGCCAGTCAATACCGTGTCCTGTTTTTTCGTGATTCTCTGGCAGTGCGTTTGACACAGTGTGCCACTTGGTTATATCATTGCGGCGATGTTGTAGCCTTCCTTTTAAGTTCCCAGTTTCGCCTATATATTTCGCATTCCGCTTTTATGCCGCACTGCTGTCGCACGAAAACTTGAGCTGAAGACTTCCTCGACAATGGCAATCCCGACCAGCCTATAACGACGGAAAAAAGGCGTGCTGCTCCTGCCAGAGCAAGGACAACAAGGAAGCGGGCTTCACTACCTTAGGCACGAAGGGTGAGCGAGTCATTTCAAGGATTTTCAAAGGTAACGAAGTGCGAATCTGCCACATCTCTACAAGCAAATAACGCAACAACTCGTCAGAGTCAAAGACCACCTCAAAAAAGAAATTACCCTGGCTTCGTTCTACAAAAATTCGTGCCAAGGCTGCCAGGCGTGCTATAAGGCGGAACTGGGAACTTAAAAACAAGCCTACAACAGCACCGGCCACAATGATGTAGCGAAAGGGTACACGGTGTCAAGCGCACTGGCGGAGCATCACGAAAAAACACAGTATTGTTGGGAGTCGGATTCCGTCACCGAAATTAAGAAATTAAAATTTCCTTCAGCTGTGTTTTGTTAGAAAGTGTCAGCTTTCAAAAGTGGGGGGGGGGGGGGCAAATGGCATACTTTGCCCCCCCCCCCCTCTTTTGCCAGTGGTACTAAGGGTAAGGGTATTTGCCCCCCCCCCCCTCTTTTGCCCAGAACCTGCATATAAAAACACCAACCTACACATCTCTTAGTTCTGACCGCATTTTGAAGGTTTGAAGGTATCAATTATTTTAATGGTCTTTTTTCCACGGCAAACACACGTGTGGAGCAGCTTACCACAGGTCATTGCTACCGCATCACATCCGTTGTTCTCCAGTTCCCTGCCCCCCCCGGTAGACACGCCTATGATCACACCATCCGAACAATGTCCCAACTCCAAAGAACCAGAATCACAAAGGCATGCATTAAAAGAATGCACTCCAGCCAAAGTAGTTGGCAGAATAGCCGCTGCCACCTTCAAAACAAATCTAGCCAAAGCAGAGAAGAAGACAATCCTCTTCGAAAAATTGCTGACCCTAGTGACAATGTATAATTTGTGGGAAAAAGAGGGCCAGCTGAAGTCAGGTAAAAACCCCAAGAAGCGGTGTATCCAGTTTTTAAGAACACACGAATTATGATGTGCGAAATATTACCGAAAGAAGAAAAAATTGAATAGACCATTTCTTTTAAAAAATGGCACACGCAATTTTGGATATTTAAGGGAAATACAATTGAAATATACATTAATTCATATCAACGCTCCTTTTACTCTATGAAGTTCGGAGAAAAAGTGGAATTATGTGAACCCAACAGTGCAAAACCAACAACATTTAAAGGGCAACAATATTGTGAGAAATAACTTTGCAAGGCTGAGCCAATTGCATGGGAGACCATATCGATCTATCGCTTTACCATTCAGGTGCTACAAAATTTTCGAACATTTTATTTTCGCAAATCTAAAAAAGTACCTTCTGTCTCTTGCCTGATAACTGTTGAATATGAATACATGGTGTCGCCCGGAATTGCTAATCTTCTTTCTGGGGTTTTACGTGCCAAAACCAGTTAGAGGTTTCGTACTGTGAAACCTTCTGTGAAAAAGTTTCGTACTGTGAAGCCTTCTGTGAAACAATTTCCCATATGCTGCTATACATTACGACTGTTTGCTGCCCATGTTATATTTATTAATTGAAACGTGTTTTGTTTGGTAAATTATATTGGTTGCATGATTCTAGATGAATGAATGTGAAGTTGCTTTTGAAACGTCTGTAGCACTGTCATTTATTTCCGTCCTATTCGCTCACCTTCCTAAGGAACCTACTGGGGCAATTGCCCCAGTAAATGTAGTTCTTTCTGGCCCCTATGCGCGCCACCCTTTCCACTAGGATGGGCCACCCGGGATAGCCAGTGGGGTGGCTAGACTCCTTATCCGCCTTTTATTGCGATAGCAATTAAATGGACACTCCAAGCGAATTTCTGCCGTCGGCGTCGCCGTGAGGTTCCGTATGAAGTGCAACGGCGATGAAATCGTCGCCGTATGCTGCATGTGCGAGTGAAAGCGCGCGAGGGACGCGCGCTTTCATGAAGCGACAACCATCCCTATCACGATGAGGAGAGAATGAGACCGGCAAAACGGCAACACTAGATAATACAACGTTGCTAACTGTTATCGTTACCCTGTAATTATTTTAATAAACTTCCAGCCTGCGCTCGCACAAAACAAAATTCACACTTCCCCCGAAAGTGAAAACAAACACTTGTCCTAGACACGCGCACAGACTGAAGCTTCATACAGGCAGTAATATCTATTAGAACAAGAACGACATTCATATGGAGCGAAGGACAGTTACATCGCATGTTCTAGGTCTTTTTGGAATCCGCCTGTCATGACCCATAGGCAGCAGCCACTGGAGTCGGTGGCGTATAGCAGATTTCGCTCGTGGTACTGCGAAAAATGCCTTACTACTTTCGGTGCGCTTGCGAGAATTCGGCACGCAACACCCCGTTATAGTACTGCAAGCGCTGTCGATGCGTCATATGACATTGCTTCTACAATTCACCTGAGAATACACTTGTGATCACACGTCTATCGACCAGCAGCATCGAAGAACCAGTAGAAAGAATAATAACAGCGCAGGTGTCAATTGTGCTTGATCTGCCGGAACCCGCGGAGGGTTGGCGGCGCCTGCGAAGTGTTGGCTTCTCCACAGCTGCAGCGCAACCACTTTTGTCCAAGTGATGGCGCTCGGCGAATAGTGGTGCTAGAGTGCCTCGATGCCAGCGCCGCCGTTCAGGGTGGTGCCAACCTTTGACCGCCCCCGCGCCGCCGCTTTCTCGCTGCGACGCCATATTGTGTCACAGCGAGCCGTTGCGATTGCTTGGTGCCGGTGCTGAGTTCGAGGCACAGTGCGCGCGGATGCTTCGCGGACGCTTCTACTTTCTAGACAGTGTTCAGCCGCATGACTGACAAGCTATCAAGTGCATCGTGTCGACATGACGGGCTGTTGTGTTCCCAAGTGCGCCGGATCGACGCGTAAAGGACTGCGTTGTTTTCGCTTCCCCCGGGACCCAGAGCGACGGAAGAGATGGGAAGCCCAAGTAAAGCGCGATCACTGGAAGGCAACGGATAACTCCTGCATTTGCGAGGTAAGTGTCAAGAATGTTTAGACTACCGCACCGTGTGTTTCATTTAAATAAGAAAGTATTCTCTGATCCTCGCTCACGTACCTACGTTCGCTCACGAACTAAGTAAGCACTGCACCGATGCTGTCTGAGTAGCGTATGGTTTGCGAGCGCGCGTCGCATAGGCTTTTTTGGTTTTGATGGGCGCAGTCTGTACCCTTATTTTAAGGACTGACGAAGATGCTTAGCCGCGAAATAGTCTTACGTTAGCTACGAATCGTCACGTAAGCCACCTATTTTCCTTTTTCACGGGAAGCACACATCGTGTGTGTCTCTTATTTCTTTTTTTTTTTGGTACTGGTTATTTGGGACTAAAGAACGCAGTGCTTCGTCTGGGGAGAGCGGCTGTTTTGTACGTGGTAAGCGAAACATTGTGATTTTCTCTGATTTCTCAGGAGATATCTTGCGGACCCCAGGGTGTTACGTTACATAGCTGATTTTTTAGACTTGTACATATTTGTAGCGTGGTGATCGTAAGCCGATGGTCATTCGTGCTCATTCCCGATCGTAGTGGGTACTGTGACGGTCTTTAAATGCCTGTGCACGGTATGCCCAGGTGTAGTAGAGTTAAGGGGCATCATGGGACCAAACTGTTTCGGCGCTTTCTGGCATGGTGTCTGTTGTAGCCTGTGCATTTCTTCGAAACGTGTGAAGCGAGGTAATACAGCATTGCTTCTGCTAAAATTTATTTTTAAGCACTGTAATGGGTTCTCTGTATTTACAAGGCAACTTTTCATATTGTTACAAGCACGGGGAAAAGGGGTTTATTTAGGCGTGCTAGAGCAGGAACAGCAGGCTACGAACAGCAGGAATGGCCGCTGCACAGTCGTCCTCCTCCTCTTTCTCCTTTTGATCCGCACGTCCCTTTTAAGCACTTGGACGCAACATACCTCCCCTCGCAGACAAAGCCCACTGGGCGAGTCAACTGGCTTGTCGTGGCGTGCATGATTTCAACCTGGCGACATGCGCGACTTGTGTCCGAGCAGAGCGTCGACCAGTGTTCGTGAGGCGCGCGAGAGTGTAGTTCACGTCGCTGATCTTCTCGATGACAACATACGGTCCCTCGTAGTTTGCCAGCAGCTTTTGGCACAAGCCGCGCTTCCTTGTGGGAGTCCAAAGCCAAACGAGATCACCAGGGTGATATGTAACAGGCCGATGTCGTGCATCGTAGCGTGCTTTGGAGTTTTCTTGCGACGCCAAAGTCCGAAGACGCGCAAGTCGCCGAGCCTCTTCAGCGAGGCATAGCGTATCCGCGACCGCAGGATTGTCGTGGTGGTAAAAAGGGAGGACAGTGTCGAGCGTATACCGGGGCGGGCGAGCATATAGAAGGAAGAAGGGGCTGTAACCGGTTGTCTCATGTTTGGCGGTGTTGTATGCGTAAGTAATAAACGGTAGAACTTCATCCCAATTCTTATGATCGAACGCAACATACATGGAAAGCATATTCGTGATCGTTCGATTAGTGCGCTCAATGAGGCCATTCGTTTGCGGATGATACGGCGTCGAGTGCCTGAGGTGCGAGTCACATAATTGTAGAAGCTCTGCCACGATGTCCGCTGTGAATTGACGTCCCCGGTCGCTTATAATAACACAAGGCGGTCCATGTCGCAGAACAATAACGTGAAGTAAAAAGAGTGATACTTCGGTGGCAGTGGCTAATGGTATAGCCGCCGTCTCGCAATAGCGCGTTAAATAGTCGGCGCAGACAATGATCCAGCGGTTCCCCTTAGATGACTGAGGAAAAGGTCCTAACAGGTCAATTCCAACTTGCTGAAAGGGCAAGCTGGGAGGCGGCACAGGTTGAAGGAGACCAGATGGGGCAGTGGTTGGACGTTTCCGACGTTGGCACTGTATGCAGCTGGCGACATACAACTCAACCGAATGTCGCATCCGGGGCCAGTAAAACCGTTCTTGAATGCGATAAAGGGTGCGCACAGTGCCTAGGTGACCTGAGGTAGGGTCATCGTGCATAGCCCGAAGGATTGCTGGCCGGAGACGTTCCGGCACCACTAGAAGGAAGCGTGCCCCTGTGCTTGAGTAGTTCCTTTTGTACAGGAGCCCGTCACGTACACAGTAGCTGCTTGTTGCAGTAGAACGGGCTGAAGTGAAGAGTGGCTCCAATGTGGTGTCTGCCCGTTGCTCTGCTTTGAAGGCATCGATATCAGGAAAAGCGGGTGTCACAGAGGCAACGAGATGATCAAAATCGTCCGCGTCGCAGTTAGTCGTGGTAAGCGGCATACGGGAAAGGCAGTCTGCGTCAGCATGTTTTCGGCCACTCTTGTAGGACACAGTGAAGTTATATTCCTGCAACCTCAAAGCCCAACGCGCAAGGCGACCACAAGGGTCGCGAAGGTTCACGAGCCAGCACAGGGAATGGTGGTCTGTGACGACTAGGAATGGGCGTCCGTACAAGTAAGAGCGAAATCGCTGAACAGCAAAGATTACAGCGAGGCATTCTTGCTCTGTCACTGTGTAATTGCGTTCAGGTTTGCTTAATGAGCGGCTTGCATAAGCAATCACGTGCTGACGGTCGTCATAGCGTTGGACCAAGACGGCACCCAGACCAACGCCACTAGCATCTGTGTGGATTTCTGTCGGCGCAGTTGGATTGAAGTGGCGAAGGATAGGTTGGGAGGTCAGCAGGAACTTCAACTGACGAAATGCAGAATCGCACTCGGGTGTCCACTCAAACCGTGCATCTTTATGTAGCAGATTTGTCAGAGGATAGGCGACGTCAGCAAAACCAGGAATAAATCGGCGAAAGTAAGAGCAAAGGCCCAGAAAACTACGAAGTTGCTTCACTGACTGCGGTGCACTGAATGCCTCAACAGCTGCCGTCTTGAGGGGATCAGGCCGGATACCGTCTTTGTCAACAAGATGGCCCAGCACAAGGGTTTGACGGTCACCAAAGTTGCATTTCTTGGAGTTCAGAACCAGACCAGCGTTCTTGATGCAGTCAAGGACAATATCCAGGCGGGTATTGTGCTCATTGAATGTGCGCCCGAATATAACAACGTCGTCAAGATAGCACATACAGATGTTCCACTTTAACCCACGCAGAATGGTGTCCATGAACCGTTCAAAGGTTGCTGGAGCGTTGCACAACCCAAATGGCATCACATTGAATTCGAATAATCCATCCGGAGTTATGAAGGCTGTTTTCTCCTTGTCTGCCGGGTGCATCGGGATTTGCCAATATCCTGAGCGTAGGTCCACTGAAGAAAAATAAGAGGCCGAATGAAGGCAATCAATTGCATCATCAATCCGGGGCAGCGGATAGACATCCTTCTTAGTCACGGCGTTTAATCTTCGATAATCGACGCAAAATCTCCAGTTACCGTCTTTCTTTCTGACGAGTATGACCGGAGCTGCCCAAGGACTCGAGGACTCTTGTATTATCCCATTTTTCAGCATGTCACTCACTTGTTCCCCGATTATCTTGCGCTCGTTAGGCGAGACGCGATAAGGCTTTTGCCTGATCGGGCGCGCAGATCCCGTATCGATAGTATGGCGTGTTCGATACTCGGGAATCGAGAACGCTTTGTGCGTCGATCGGGGAATAACTACAAATTCCGTCGCGAAAACTCCACCAGCCAAGGATACTTCAGCAGTGCATACACAAACAGGACGCAACGACTCGCCGCTCACTCCACAAAACGTTGCAGCCTGGTCCCACCGAAATACAACTTTGCGTCCCAACCGATCTTTAAAACTGAGACTCATTATGGATACAGTTGCTCCGGTATCCACTAAAGCCATTACAGAAACACCATCAACAAGTACATGCACTTTGTTCTTAATCATAGCAACTGCAGGGGGCATTTCTGTCGATAGCACGCGTCGAGCGACCTCACCCCCATCGGCCGCGCTAGCTAGTTTTCCGGTTGCGAAGACGAGGTGGAGCGGCGCACTGGCGATGGAGATTGACGTAAACGAGGTGCACGAGAGGAAGGTGGTGGCGTCAAGCTCCTGTCAGATGCCGGCGAGCGGCTCCGAAAGCTTCTCGGCCAGTAATCGTTGCCGGGAGGAGCGCCAGCTGACCAAGAGGTGGTGTACGGCCGTTGAGTTGCCCTCACAGGAAGTGTGGTCCTGGTTGAAAACCTGGATCGATCATTCCACGTTGTTGGGCGACGATTGCAAAACCTCGCTATGTGGCCCGCGACACCGCATTGGAAACACACCGGCAGAGGCCGCCCATTTCGATGTTCCTCCATGTAGTCACGCGTGTTGCTGTCGATTGCATAGCCAGCAGGTGGATCACATTCATCATGGCTAGGCATCGGCTGCCGGGAGACGTGCGTGCGGCGAGGGCGTTGGTCGTAGTCATGATCGTAATAGCTCATGGTCCCTCTCGTTTGTGGGGTAGACCTATACTCAATGGTCGCTGCGTGAGTCGTCGGTTGCCAAGCGGTCGAAACGGCCGTGTTGCTCATCTCGTGTGGTGAGTACGCACCAGTGATGCCGGGTGTGCGACGGTAAATCTCTTCCCGATGGAGCAACTCTTCACGAACAATCTGCCGTATAGTTGATGAAAGGTCAATACACGAGCTCGGCTCTACACTTGCCACCGTTGTGACATTAGCCAGACGACCAAACTTCGGTATTATTCGTCGCATCTTCAGCGTCTCAAAGGTCCTGCAGTGGCGAATGACGTCAGACACGGTATCCAAGCTTTCTTTGCCGATCAGAAAATTGTAGACGTCTTCGGCTACTCCTTTCAACAAATGTCCAACTTTGTCATCTTCAGACATTTGAGAGTTGACTATCTTACACAGTTTTAACACTTCTTCAATATAAGTTGTACAGGTTTCGCCGGGAACCTGAGCTCTTTGCGAAAGCGTCTGTTCAGCGCGTTTCTTTTTTGCACTAGAGTCTCCAAAACACGCTCTGAGTTCCTCGACGAAAAGCTCCCATGAAGTTAGCGTATCTTCGTGATTCTCATACCAGACGAGCGCTGTGTCGGTAAGGGAAAACACAACATTGGACAACTGCGCGGTCGAGTTCCAACCATTAGACCGGCTCACCCTTCGGTAGTTCGTGAGCCACTCGTCGACATCTTCTCCGGCTTTTCCTCCGAAAGTCAGTGGCACCCGATAGTATTGACACGGAACGCCAGGTGCTGGCCTTGAAACTGCGTCAGAGCCGTCGGGAATCTGGCAGGCGTATTCAGGCATGTCAGGTGAGGGTGGCGGAAGTCCGGCAAGTCGACGGCTTCGGCGAAGTTGTAGCAGCGTAGGCTCCGTGGTTACGAGGTGTACCCCGCACCTCCACCAATTTGTTACAAGCACGGGGAAAAGGGGTTTATTTAGGCGTGCTAGAGCAGGAACAGCAGGCTACGAACAGCAGGAATGGCCGCTGCACAGTCGTCCTCCTCCTCTTTCTCCTTTTGATCCGCACGTCCCTTTTAAGCACTTGGACGCAACAATATCAATAATCACTTTTGTTGTTTTACCTGTACTTAGAAACATTTTGAAGAGGACCAGTACGAGGGAAATCGACAGGATGGGCGCCGTCTGTTAAAGTCAACAGCCCTACATCATCATGGACTATATTTTCGAAGTGAAAAACATTGCTAATCTGCATTTGACTGTCTTAGTCTCATTTACGGTTTTTGTACGTGTTATGTATGCAGTGTTGTTTATTTTTTCAGTGTAGTTATCAGTGTTCTAATGGTTATTTATGAAATGTTCTGTACTCGCCATCGATGTGTTTGGCTGATGCGACGTATTCTATGGTAGCTGATGTATGTATTCTGGCTGGATATCTGGCTGGATATCTTGATTAATATTACCCGCGGTTGCGTTTTCTTGTTTGCATTCTTGTTTTCGATTTATATTGTGTGTAATAAGGTTGATGTACTCACTTGACCCCCCCCCATGTAATTAATAAATAAAAAAACTCTCTCTATCCCGAATTGTGTGTCGAGCCTACCTTGCGAATTAATTTTTTTATCTCGTCTTTCAACATAACCTTCAGGCGCCACACAGTACATATAATTTTTCATGTACATATCTCTTTCATGATTGGCTGTACTAGACATTATAAGTAAATGTATTTTGTGCATCGTTTGATTTCTTGTGTGTACTACGCAAGATTGACACAGACAAGTTACGTTACATTTTTCTCTACAGCACTAACTAAACCTTATTTTCACATCGCAGTTATTTTTACACCAGCTTAATCCTGTCAGCACACAGTTTTGTGGGCAAAAAAGCAAAAATTGCGCGTAGATATCGTCAAATAATTGCAACGAAAGCGAAGAGCACGCGCAACGCAAGGGAAACTAACCGCCGTGGGCGAGTGGCTGGCTACGGTAAAGGAGGCGTGACGTGTAAACCAAAATACAACAGCGAAAAAGAAAAACTTCCACACACAGGGGGTCGCAAAACCTTATATACCAAGCATCGAAGCGCAAAAAAAAAAAAAATAGTGCGTATTTTAAACATACACACGGCATATTAAATGTGATTGAATTAGGCAACTTGGGGCATGTTCCCGGCGCCATACATTTACGTCTTGGACCTTCGACGAGTTAACGGCTATTGGTTATAAAGATGTGCAGATGCCGTACCGATAAAAAAATCCTCATCAAGGCAAAGCACTTGGAAGTGCGCCGCGAGTAACACTATATGGCGGCGCCAGCGGGGTTGTCTCCACCCTGGACGGCGGCGCTGGGCATCGAGCCACCCTAAGTGGTGCTGGAAACACTGGAGGCTGGGCGCGCGGCGCGCGGAAAACAGTGGCGCAACTCTGGCTCCCTGAAGGGAGCCTATACAGTTACTCTAGTGCGTGTCTGCGGCCGATGCCTCTGGCGGCGGCTTGGTAGGTACCGACGAGAGAATTATAGTTGCTTCCGAAAGACAGAAGCGAGAGCTAAGGAAGCTGCAACCAAGCGTTGCTGAACAGAACATCCCGAGTTTAGATTGAGGGAAAGCGAGAGTTCGCGTAGGCAAAGAAATGAAGATCCGGAAGCTTGTGAACGTGGCCGGTTGAACTCATCGCGAAGAAATCCTGAGCGCCAGGAAACTAATAGTAAATTCCACTGGCGGATCTGGAGCAAGTTTTTTTGCTCCGCGGCCGAGAATTTGAATTCCACTGGCGGATCCAGAGCAAGATCGCATGTTCCACTGGGCGATTTGGGGCAACTTCTTCCACGACGGAGCGCTCCGCGTTGATCCGTCTTATAGAGCCGGATTTCGCCGGAACTCCAGCGACTAGGCGCCGTCACTTCCGGAACAATCGGGTACGTCGGTTGCTTGCAGCGCTTTTTCAAGCGCTGTCTGGTAACCCTGTGGCGTTGTTTACAGTTCTGAAATGGCGTCGTTCGACCCTGCCGGATTGCTCGTTGCTTTGAGCGACAGCGACAGTTCGCACAGTTCCTCTTCAGAAAACAGCAGCAGCAGCGATGAGGATGAGTCGTACGTACTGTACGAAATTTTATTTAATGAAATGTTTGCAGAGCCTCCGCACAAACGCCCCAAAATCGTCGGCTACGTCTAAGAAGTCGTACACGTGTACTCGGAGGAGGAGGTATGTATGCCTGTGCACATTGCACACGCGTGTTTCTTTTCTTTTTTTTTTTTTTTTTTTAATGGCAAGATGATCCGGCATTCTCAGAACAGCCAAGTTTTGGTTTCCATAGTTTCGCAGGAACTTCAGGGTCTCTAGGTCCGTTGCAGCCGACCTGTACAACGGCTTTACTGCCTCTAGGATGTGCCCTCGTTGCGACAATGGGGGTTCGTCTGCCAAAACAGCCGAGGAGCACGTCCTGGCGTTCTTGTGGTGAGCTTTGGCAACGTGTCCTTACGCAACTGCAATCTTTACCTCCCTACTTCCCCCACCCCCCCTCGTCGTATGAAATTTGAATGTGTGAATTAGACAGACGCAGTTTACCATTCCTTGAAAGAAAAAAAATGGGGAACGATCTTTCGAAAGCGATGCAGCTCGAAACTTCGACATTTTCTGAAATAAGCTGTGCTTCAGAATGTGTATGTTGCCATAGTGTAACATTATCTGTATTTGCTGTTTCCTGGTTCTGCTTTTGAACGATAGCGAGGTGTAAGAATTAACGCTGTCTTAAGGTGCTCGAAAGTATCTAATGAGTAAGCTTTTGCGTTATCTTGAGTTCTAATAGTGTTTTGTAATTTGCTTGGGGTCAGAACTGAGGGCTGAGGTTAGTAGAACTCGTTGCTGGCCTAGTGTGTCACTTTGTTTCAGCTGAAAGGAAGCACAAAAACATATAACCACATGACAGTGTACGGGAAAAAGTGCTTGTCTTCCTTGTGGCTTTCTTGTGATTGCATGCATTTGAACTTCGTTTTTGTCAGCAACGTTTTGTTGTGGTGTTGGATATACTGACTTATTTAAATTTCAAAATGATTAAAGATTGAAATGCCATTTCTCCCAGGTATGCAGCAAATAAAGCTGGCATAAGAGATGTGGCAGGCCGCTTCGGGCTTGGGGAGACAACGACTTTTAGGGTCATTGAACGTGTGATGGAGTATCTCGTGGAATTGGCAAAAACTGAGATAGCCTTCCCGGACGACATCCGGGGCCTGGCCAAAGATTTCGAGCAGGTAAGAATTGGCAAGTAAATTAACTTGTGATATTAGTTTGCACATAGCAGGGAATGTTACTCAGCTAAGACAAAGCTGGAGAAGTATAAAACATGCAAATATAGCGGTGTAGAATACTTCATACAATTGAATTTTGAATTGTTTCATTCCTGTTCTGTCAAAATTGCATCTGCCTTCTGCAAGGTGGTTGCTTTTCAGTTGAATGGTTTATTCTAACTTATCACTTGACTATATAGGAACCATCACAGTCTGATTAAAAGATTGTCTATGAATATTGAAAAAGTACTTAAGTTTAAACATTAACTGCGTGATTACTTTCCTTTATTTGCAGTTGTCTGGAGTGCCGGGCGTCATCGGCTGCATCGATGGCACATACATCAATATTCGCTGTCCTGCCAGGAAGGTGCGGTCAACCTACATTAATCGGCATAATGATATTTCCATGACGCTGCAGCAGTTTGCGACCACGAGAAACGGTTCCTCGACGTTACTGTGGGAAACCCCAGTAAAATGCACGATGCCAAGATATACAGAAATTCTCGGTTGGCAGCAAGGCTCCCTCAGATATGCGCATCGGGTAACTACCATATCCTGGGAGATGCTGCTTACCCGTTGCGGCAGTATCTACTCACTCCATACAGAGATTACGGAAAACTCACAAGTCAACAAAAAAGCTTCAATGCAAGGTTTTCAGCAACAAGAGTGCGCATTGAAAATGCATTTGGAGATTTGAAAGCCCGCTTCCGGCAGCTTTTACACCTCGACTTCTTTGTGGTTGACAAGATCAACGTATTTGTGATATCATGCTGTGTTCTGCATAATCTGTGCATAAAGGCAGGAGTTGAGGATATACCATTTGACCCTGAGGATACTGGTTCAGATTGCACGTGGCAAAGATTGTCACATGACGACAGGGAAAGCTCTGGGCGACAGACAGCCAAGGAAACAGTGTTGCGGCAAATGGGGGAGCAAAAACGGGAAAGTGTTCGACAAAAGATGGGTCTACAGTGAGCTACTTGAAGACCTCCTGCCAAGTTTTAGACATGCAAATGAAGTGCACAGCACACATGTGAAAACGAACTTTTTATTTTGTGTTTTTTGGAGCGGAGGGTGGAGGGAGAGCGCAAGGTTTGTCGGTTTTGAGACAGAGTACGGCTCGTAAGAGTTCCATTTTTTCGCTATGCATCTCTTCTCGCCTCCTGGTGTTTTCGAGTTTCCGCCTCTCTCTTTTCTGTTGCCTAGCAGCTTTCCTTTCTGCTTTGCTTTCTTCAATTTCTTGAATTTTGTCGAGGAAAACCTTCATGTGGTGCGCGCGGCTGGTGCTCTCTCTCTTGCCTTTTTCTTTTTTTTTTTGGTGGTCATCATCTTTCTGTTCACATGATCCAGATAGGCGGGAACTGTTGTCCGTACCTTCACTCTGTGAACTGGCTGGTGAGGGTTGTGATGACGTCTTCTGTGATACCACACCAGCGGAATCACGGACAACTTCCGGCTCTAAGCTGTCATCCAGGTGTCTGATTTTTCGAGCTCATCTTCATACTCCACCAGTTGGGGAGAGTTTCCAGACTGGCTGTTCTGGACACATGCACTTTTCTTTCTTTTGCACACAGTTTTATACCGTGTGTAGCATTGATCACCTGTCCAGATTGAGCCAGTCACATCTTTAATATCCTGTGCAATTTTTGCAAACATGCACTTTTTGTTTTTAAATTTTTTCATTGGGCCTACTTGTGGGAAGTAGTTGGAGTAGCGATCAAGGAGGAGTTTTGTTTCCCCTGGTGTCCAGTCACATGTTGCATCTGGAAAAGTGAAGTAAGAAGCACCAGTTCTGAATGTCACGTTGGTTGTTGTGGCTTTTCAATAAATGTCATTTTTTCAGTATTACCAGTGTATCTTTAAATTGTACTGTACACTACTTTTACAACTCACAGTGCACTTGTCATTATGGGTCCCAGAAGTAAATTCACATGTATTTAAACAACTCTCCCAACAGTGCACATCAAGCAGGCATCATGGGCAATCCGTAAAAAATCTGCGTCATGTAATTTTCTTTGAGCATACTGTTGTCGTACAGTCAGATATTTTGGCACTATTTACTTCAGATAGTCACGACAGCCATACACAAACGACTACTTTTTCCAGCTTTTTACGCGTCCTCACATAGATATGCCTGCATAGACAACTTTAACTCAATAGTGTTCAGTTGCATCGCTTGTGCCTTTACCATAGGTCGGCGCACTCACTCATGAGTGCACTCACACTCATTGCATGGACATGAGTGCGTGTGCGAGTGGGTGCCAGTGAGTGTGAGTGGACGTGAGTGCGGGTCCTGGAAAAATTAGGGTGAGTGAGTGTGAGTGAGTGTTCTCCCACACTGCCGATCTATGGCCTTTACAATCAACAGTCATAAAAAAAGCTGTAAACTCACGTCGTCGTTTCTTGGTCACACTGGGTCCATCTGCGTCTTGCGAAGGACCAGGGCACACAGCATCACCTGCACAGTTTTTAGAAGTTACTGTGCATCCGTGACAGTGCTCACTCGTAATATTTTTTGGCCAATTTTTTCTAGTCTAGCAGACATCACAACAGTACTGTACACCTAAGTCTAGCAGTGATTAAAATGTAGTTGTACATCTACATTGCCGTTTATTGGCCTCGGTGGATCCCTCAATGTGTAGGCAAAGACCAGGTTGTGCAGCTTCACCTGAACAAAGGTAATATCCTATGCAGTACGCCTCCTTTGATATGCAGAAACATAGCTTACACGTGTCCTTGCAACTCGTGTTGCTGTACTCATTTTGGGCATTTGCCGCTCAGTAAAACAGGTGTACGGTGGGGTGACGTCATGCTACACAGAACTTAAAAGCCGACTTACCAGCCTCGGAAGAATGCGCAGGATTCTCGGCTGAATCTGAAATAAATAAACCGTGTTTACATGTGGAACATTCACAAATAACCTGCATTACATTGCAATAGCACGTGCATAAAAAACGTCGCTCAGAATTCTTCCACACAACAAGAACACGCCGCTGCAGATACTAGTTCCGACTATAATAACACTAGCAAATGGGTGCGCTAAAGTACCACCGAATGACCGAACTGAGAGGATGATGTAGCCCAGCGAGTTTTAAAACATCGTTGGTATGGCGCCACGCGCAAGAACCTTTGCAACATCGCCGACAAGCGGAGCGACGTCGCACAAAAAGAAAATTACGCCGGTCAGTCTGAGACGGACTTACGTCGCTGGTAAAGGGGTACCGCTTGTCACAAGAGAATGCTGCACTAGGGAATTCTCCGGCGCGCCCCGAGCACTTAACCATGCCGCGCTTCATGAGCATGTCGCGAATTTGGTTGCAACGCTGCCGGCATTGCAGCTCAGCCATGGTATAGCAATTAAGCGCGGCGGGCTTCATAATCACGCCGTGGTTTTTGGCTCAGCCGTGGTTATGACGTTTTTGCAAAGGAGCGCATTTGACACTTGGTCGCACTGCTATGCGTTGCTACAACAGTAATCATTCCTGTGTACTTACCCTGCGTTGAGCGTTCTGTGTCCTTGGCCACCAAATCCAGCAAAAGGCGCTGAACAGCAGGACTGACCGTAAGAACATCCATCGCGCTGCTGCACGTTGCAATGGCAAGACGCGAAGTGCAGTTGCCGCTGTGCCTAGAACCCCCAACGTGGTCTAATGCGAGATTGGCAACATGGGTAACCGGATGCGTGCGACAACTTCCGCTGCAATCCCTGCCGGAGCGTGTTTATTTTTCACTGGTCGATCGGGATCGGGTCGCTCCGCGGCGGATTTTCTTGCTCCGTCGTGGATTCGGCACACCGCTCCAGATCGCCAGTGGAATTCACTATAAGTGTGTGGTTTGCCAGTACTTTGCTGGGCTTTCCGCAGCTACGCTGGTCTCTGGTGTTTGCAGTTGCAGAGCCACGCATAATTTTGACAGCGAAGCTGTATACCACGCGGTGGTCGGAAAATTTCGTGGTGTAAACACCACACGCCAGGTTAACAATTGAAGGCAAACGGCATATCTTTCGTTGCAATCAGGTATGTAGCTCATATATATATATATATATATATATATATATATATATATATGTGTGTGTGTGTGTGTGTGTGTGTGTGTGTGTGTGTACCGGGTGTACCAGTTTACTTGGCCCAAGCTTTAAAAAAAGACCAAGCGCTCTAGAGATATCGTACTGACTGCATAGTGGCGACAGTCGTGTTTACTTACAGCCAGTATTTTTTTATTACGAAGTCATAATTAATTAATTGTCTTTAATTAGTGAACTTCTTCATTATTGCTTCAAGCGCAAAGATCTAAATTACGAAGTTGTAGGGCACCTCAAAAAACCTCCGAATCAAGCATTTATTTCGTGCTGAAGTGTGCCTGGTTGTTTTTTTCAATGAAAAAACAATAGCCCGCGAAATATGAAATAGATGCGCGCTCGCGCGCCGCTACTCAAGCGCTCCCAAGCGAATAGCCACGGATACACGGCTTTAGTAGCGGCGGCAACTAGATACAGGGCTTCACGCTATTTGATGCTCGCGGCATCATTGGAACACGCCGTTGACGCATTGATAAGCGTAGCGGAGCCGTAGGGGGGATTTTGAGGCCGGGAAACCACGAAGGCGCAGATCTGAGGCTTATCGCACCATGCTAGTTAGGTCGCAATGCCTCTCAAGCCATCCTACATGACGCAGCCTTGTAAGATGCAGCGATAAAAGAATGCACCCGTATATCTTTCAAAGGTTATTTGGAGGCGCTTGAGTAGCGGCGCGCGAGCGCGCATCTATTTCATATTTCGCGTATTTCGTGGGCTTTTGTTTTTTCTTAGCAAAAACAACCAGGCACACTTTAGCACGAAACAAATGCTTGATTTAGAGGTTTTGTGAGGTGCCCTCGTCTTTCTGGGGTTTTACGTGCCAAAACCAGTTCTTATTAAGAGGCACGCCGTAGTGGAGGGCTCCGGATTAATTTTGACCACCTGGGGTTCTTTAACGTGCACTACAACGCAAGCACACGGGCGTTCTTGCATTTCCCCTCCATCGAAATGCGGCCGCCGTGGCCGGGATTCGATCCCGTGATCTCGTGCTCAGCAGCGCAACGCCTTAGCTGACTGAGCCACCGCGGCGGGTTTTGTGAGGTGCCCTACAACTATGTAATTTACATATTGGCGCTGCAACCAATAATTCAAAAGTAAAAGGAATTAATGAATAATTCGTGATGAAAAAAAATACTGGCGGTAAGTACACACGACTGTCGCTACTATGCGTTCAGCACGATTTCTCTAGAGGTCTTGGTCTTTTTTTAAATCGTGTAAATCGTGGGCCACGATAACTGCGACACCTGGTATATATATATATATATATATATATATATACAGGGTGTCCCAGCGATCACGCAGCGCGATTTAAAAAAACAGCAACGGCGTTACGCGAAGCAAACGAAGTGCGTATTGTTTCCAGTAGTGTAGTAGCCGCCAGTAATTTTTTAGTTACTGATATTTAATTAATTAATTGTAATTAATTATCAAACTCGAGATGTACTGTCCTAAATATCAAAGTGTCAATGAGGCATTTGTAGGGAACCACGTGGGGCATCCAAATGCGGTATTTTCAGCGCCGTACTAATGGCGTACTCATTTTTTCCCGAGTGATAAAGAAAGCCCGCGAAATATAAAAACTACCACGTGACTACGCTCCAACCCGCATAATAAAGCAGCGCCCTCAAGTAAGCTGATTGAAAGCAACGGCTTTTGCCTGTCGCACCGCCCAAGAGACAACGCATCACCTTGACAATGGTATGGAAGGATCCGCAACAGCAAGTTTCGCGGCATAGCAGCGATTTATTCCTGTCAATTATACGTCACGCTTCTTATCCGTCTCTCACGGCTGAGTGATCCACTTGATAAAAATGGTCGTTGATAACGCTGTCGAAGCCATGCTTTCATCACGGACGAAACGCAATAAACAATGAAATAGACATGGAATATTTCAAAATACCAGCTCTGCTCGCACCGCATCGAAGGAGTGCATGCGCAGCTATACTTCGCGCCAGAAGCTTGCTTCGGACCAAAGCCAAATTAACGTGAGGGCGTTATTTTTCTTGAGTACGTGCTTCCAAAACAGGTTCATGGCAAAAAATAAAAGTAAGATAAACACACTCGGAAGTGACCCGGCCACGTGTAGAAAAACGGCAAAACCGATGCGCTCAATTAAGTAATGTTCCACTGCCTAATGTTCCGATTTGGCAATCGGGACGTGAGCGAAAAACAAAGGAAAAAGTCAGATTTCAGGTTGCTTTATTATCGGTGCATTCGTAAGCGCCGTTGAACACCAGCTGGCGATTACTATAGGACCTGTTCGAATGCAGTATTTTCTCGCATATAACCCGCACCAAAAATTGAAAAAAAAAAAGCGCTTAAAAAGAGGGGGGCGCGGGCTATCTGAGAATATTCGCGAAGGGAGTGCGTGGGGGTCGGCTTAACGGCAACGCGCGGCCTGCCGTGCAGAGTCCGCATTGACCGCATGCCTATCGACATCGACGTTTGTTAAGCTAATAAGAGGCCAGCACAGGTTATTGCATGATCCACATTGATAGTCTGGTTAAACGCTTTTCGGCATGGAGGAAGAAAAATGCTTATCGGTATGGGTGTTCTGTGCTTTTCGCACGCTTTTCGCACGAGTCAGGTGCTGTTTCTTGTACGCCCCGTCTGCACAGTTGGCCAGCCTTAGGCATCACGAATGTGTCTCGGCAGCAGTCTTTCACTGTGAAAGAGAAACTGAAGATCATACCTGCTGCTGAAGAAATCGGCAACAGAGCAATCGGCAACAAGCAAGACGATTACGTCCTCGAGAGCGGCGACGAAGCCTCAGATGGCAGCAGTGAATCGGACGACAGCGCTGCCAACGTTGCGGCGGTCACTTTGAAATAAATTTGTTTTGAAAACGAAATGATGGCTGCGCATAGTTGTAACTTCCTAGTCCTCATTTATTTTAGGACAAGCGTGCGGGTTATACGCGAGGTTATTTTTTTCTTTTTCGTGGAGTTCACAGTTAGGGGTGCGGGTTATATGCAAGGGCGGGCATGTCATATAAATAAAGAAGAACAAGACTAACATGAAGCATAGGAACCTGTTCATTAAATGCACTAAAAACGAAGTGTATAATATCCCTCTCATGCCGGCAGACATACGTGGGGCAAACCGTAAGGTGTCTAAACGTGCGCCTTCAAGAGCACCATCAAAAATCCGAAGGGCAGGAATGGCTTCTTGGCACAACACTGTTCAGAGCACGGTTGTACCCCTCTCTTCAATGACACTAGTTATTGCTGGGCACGCACGTGACCAGACCAGACTTATAATAGAAGCAGCGGCAACTGAAGGGGAAAATGCGGTTAGCAAGCCTTCGATTTCACAATCATACTTGAGATACGAGAGACAAGATGGGCCCGCTCCTTGACGATGACTGATATTACGTTTTGTCATTGATATGAGCCAGTTTCAGTGTACAGTTGCGCATGTGCACCCCGCGCACACACACACACACACACACACACACACACACACACACACACACACACACACACACACATATATATATATATATATATATATATATATATATATATTTGCTTTTTTTAACAGCGCAGCTGTGTAAGCCGGCCGTTATTCTGTTAGTCGTCCACAAAAAAATGTGGGCCGATCCTGGCGGTAGTGCACAAAGGGTCCAAGCACAATGGCACAGCCCGGTGAATTAACGAAGCTGAGCCTAGTTAAGTGTAGATAAGCGTGGTTGGGACTACTTAAGCTTGGTCAGTCATCGATTGGCAATCGATAACCAACCAATAGGTAATCGACCAATTATCAATAAATTGCTGAAAATGCTAGGGATGACTTGGTAGTGCTTAGCCTAGCCCAAATATGTAGCCAATACGTTGCGATAGCCCATCAATAGCTAATCGATAAATAATCAATAAATTCCGGAAAGTGCTGGGGATGACTTGGTAGTGCTTAGCCTAGCCCAAATACGTAGCCAATACGTTGCGATAGCCAATTATTAGCTCATCGACCAATAATCAATAAATTCGGGAAAATGCTGGGGATGACTTAGTAGTGTTTAGCCTATCCCAAATACGTAGCCAGTACCTCGCGATAGCGAATCAATAGCTAATCGATCAATCAATAAATTCCGGGAAATGCTTGTGATGACTTGTTAGTGCTTAGCCTAGCCCAAATACGTAGTCAATACCTTGCAATAGTCAATCACAAGCTAATCAATCAATAATTAATAAATTACGGAAAATGCTGGGGATGACTTGGTAGTGCTTAGCCTAGCCCAAAAGCCAGGACTAGCTAGGTTCCCATCAGCTCCGCTGCCTCTTTGGCATCGCGCCTCCAGTGCAAGCTACGCTAGATTTGTTTTCGAAAATAAAGATCAGTTGGAAGTCAACGCTTACTTCGCGCGGTCAAACGTCATGTATTTTAAACAACTGGACGACAGAATCAGTGTGCACCGCCTTGCTCAACAGCAACAGCAGGACACTAACTAGGTTCCCATCAGCTCCGCTGTCTCTTTGGCATCGCGCCTCCAGTGCAAGCTACGCTAGATTTTTTTTTTTTCGGAAAATAAAGATCAGTTGGCAGTCAACGCTTAGATCGCGCGGTCAAACTTCATGTATTTTAAACAAATGCACGACAGAATCAGCTTGCACCTCCTTGCTCAACAGCAATAGCTCCAACAACCCAAACAAGAAAGAAAAGTGCTTTAGTCACTCGGATATTCAACGTGGCAGTTCCCGCCAATATCTGAAACGCTGCCTTCTTGGCACGTCCTTCGTAGAACATCTGCGCTACCGATACCGAAGAACATGAATCCTTAGACGCACGATGCGAGGAAAGCCACACACTAACAAACTTGGAATTCGTGCCCGCACCAGGCATGCTATATTAGACGGATGCCAGCTTCGATATAGCTATGACAACGGGCCAAACAGCCGTGATAGGCCGAACACGGATACCACAACGCCCAAGGGGAGCACCGGCGCTCGAAATATGCGCAATCGATAACGCTATAACGGACCACGACAACAACGGCCACAAGCATGCACTGATAGCGCTGACGATATACCAGAATTCACAAACAATACACTGCCGGCAGAAATGAAAACCGTCCCCAAAGACCACATAACTTCAAACAACCAGTTGCTGCCCTCAAATGGATGCTTGGCTGCCAGAGAATCGAGGGAAATGCCAAAGCAAACGCGCTGTTCCGTGAATACAATTACCCGGGACCTTCGATCCCCTGACCAACCACCTGCGACCCGTAGTTACACACAGGAAATAACACATGGAAAGAAAGGCGTTTGTTCAGGACAACCACGCCAGCCTGCCAAGTCTGTCCAGAATACTAACCAGACGCCAAGCAGCAATCATAAGAAACTACAGAAAAATACAAACACCGAAAAACTAAAAATGTCGACCATAAGCCAATAACCAACGCACTCCTAACCCACCCAGGTTATAACCCACCCAGGTTATAGCACCTGCCAGAAGGCAAACAGATGAACAGCGTGACTACAAGTTACAGCAGCAACTAGATGTAGAACTTTAGTGTTGCAATAAATTAAAGTATGATCGCGAGACGGGATCTGCCGGAATTTTTTTTCATAAACGTCTCCTCAGCCAGAACACCGTGAAAAGACGCATATAATGATTTTGAGCGTTCGCATCAGCTTTCCTGTACCATCCCCTGGAATAGCAGGAATGCCCGCGAATCCGGACGAGTTAAAATGATGATAGTGATATAAAAAAGGAAAGGAAGCTTAATTCGAAAACCACTGAGGGAGCACGGAGAAGCGCCGTCAGTAATAGCAGCACCTTAATAGACTCTACCATGTGCAGAAGAGGATAGGCAAAATGTGCACACTTGAACCATAGAGAAAGGAATTCAACAAGAGGGGACACTCCCATAGGGCCCAGCGGCCGAATTGGCTGCAGCGTGCCAAGCGGTCGGTGTCGATCACTTGCATCACTTCCGGTTTCGGTTTTAGGCGCGCGTATTTTGAACGCAAGCTAGCACGCTGGCTGCGCCCCCCCCCCTTTTTCCTTTTTTTTTTTTGCTCTTCGTGCAGAATCGGTTTATTATTTAGTAAAAATGATTGCGAACGATCTCGTAAAGTCCCATCAAATCTGTGCCACGTGCAATTTCACAAAGTAGACGCAAGACCTTTTGTGCAATGAGGAAATATTTATTTTGCTCTATATAAAAGCTCGTTCCGCGCTTTTTGTGCGCTCATCCAACGTTGTGACACCAGCAGGTAAGGCAGTAGTTCCTGTATGAAGCTCCACCGGACGGTACCAGCTGAAAAATAAGTAAATTACAAGCATGTTACATTTGCAAGCACGTAACAGCATGTTACAAGCATGAGTCATTTGGTATTTAGACAAAGGAATACTGCGAGGCGAACCGTGCGAAGGCGGTGAATGGGCGGCATTACAAACAAAAGCAATTCGCTTTTACATACATGGCGTAGAAAATACCCGACTCATCCCAAACATATATGAAAACATCTGATTTCCAAGCGTTCCCCAATTTCCGGGCATTATTTCCTGCACTTAGGCAGCACAAATACACGAGCGACTTCGCGTTTCCAAAACTTGGCCTCGGGCGACGCGACGGTACGCGACATACACACAGACGGACGCAACAGACACTCAAGACAAATGCGTGGGTGCAATGCCTTTTTTCAGTCCTTTAGAAGACGTAATTTTCGAATTACAAGTTTCTGATATGTTCGTCGTTCGCGCGTTCTGCCGGCTCCAGCAGCACACCACATGTTATCACTCTTGGCAATCGCCCATCGCGTTTTCAACAGGCGTGAGTATCGAAAGAAAGTATATGTTGTTGCGGAGCCACAAAAAACGTCACAGACTTGTTCCTCTAAGATTCATTACACGCCAAACTAACTTTATCACCACGGCCGCGCTGATTATCGCTAACTGCGTCACAGCGCGCTGTGCGGCCAGCGTGCCTCAAAAGTACCCCAGAAAGTAACGAAATTACTTTTCAGTAATGTCTGGCGTCAGAGAAAGCGGCACAAACTTCTCCTAGCAAGATGCACTAGACTACACACCACGGCTGAGTTCTCGCTAACTGCGACATGGCGCCCTGTGCGGCCAGTGTGGCTCAAAAACCGAAATAAGTTACAAGTCCCCTAGGAAGCGTCGGAAACATGTGTCAGCACGATTCATTTACTCAAATTAACTGCGCCAGGATGGCCGAGCTGTTTTTCACTAACTGCGTCTTAAGTCTCAGTCCCGTGCTGTCGTCGTAGACTGTGAAACAAGATTTCTCACCTTGCCGTAGTCCAATAGTGCAGTGGTGTCTTGTCCCAGTGCAGAAGGAACGCAAGAATACGCCGAGAGCCCAATAAACCAGGTTACATTTAAAAAAGAAAAAAAGAATGAGACAGACGGGTCGCCGCGCGCGAGCGCTCAAACGCGTGCGCAGCCATCCTCGCTGGCTTCGGGGGAGTGTCTGGCGGATGACGCATGTATCTGGCGCGTCATTGACCTGTGGCTAGGTAAGGCAAGGAAAATAAGTCGCAAAGCTTAAGTTCATTTATACGCAAAACGTTTTACTTTTCGCGGCAAAGAATTAAAAAAATTAATGAATGCCTGTTAACTTGAGTTCACTTTCTTTTTTTTCGATGCTCGCGGCAGCTAACGTTCGGTGTCGAAAGTATAGCGTGACGTATGGTGACGTGTTTCCTGTTGCCAGTTTTTGCCGAGTGTCCCCTCTTGTTGAATTTCTTTCTCTATGCTTGAACGTCGCCGGCCAGGAACGCGCGTCACTGATTCAAATCGTAGCAAAATGCGATCGTTACTCGCGACGCGTCTCGAATGCTTCGCCCTGCGAGTGAAGCGCCTCCCGTCGAACGGAGACTGCGTTTCACCACAAAGAAAGAACGGATGCAGCGTTTCAATATAGAGAAAGAACGGAGGCAGTGTTTCACCATAGAGAAAGAATCTCTATCGTCGTTGCCAAAAACAGAGGTAAAACCATAGAGAAACAAATCTCGAACGCTTTGCCCTGCGAATGAAGCGTCTCCCGTCGAGCGGAGACAGCGTTTCACCATAGAGATACAGCCTTTCACCATAGAGAAAGAACGGAGACAGAGAAAGGATCTCTATGGTGAAACGCTGCACTGAAACGCTGCATTGTGTGAAACGCTGTCTCCGATCGACGGAGCGTTCCAAATTTCTTTCTCTATGGTTTCACCTTCTGTTTTTGCCAACGAAGTATTCGTCGTAGAAACGTCTTGCGTTACTACGCTGGAAGATATCGCTTACAGCATAAAAGCGTCGTCTGGTCCAAGACCGAGCCACCGCGCTTGGATGATGTTAGCTAGCGTGGACGATTCCAACAGCGCGAAAGGGGAGATAGGCTAAATCGCGAGATCCCGTGCCGCGCCCGCCAGCCAATGAGCCTCTACGTCGCGCTTGACGTGGCCGAGGCCGCCGTTGGCTCGTCAGCAGTGCTCGGGACGCCGCCGGTGAACGCGAATGGCTCGGTCTTTCGCTGAGAGACGGACCTCGTCTTGCGTGGGTACGTCGCGGAGCCTTCCCGCTACTTCGACGATGTCCTGTAACTTGGCGAGCACGCTTTTGGACGGCGGTTCCTGATGACATTGTTGTGACCAAGAGGTCAAATATTGCAGACGAAGGATCGTTAGCTGAGCCCTCAGCGGGTGGCGTGTTGTAACGCTAGCGTCTGTCAGGAGCTATAACGAGGTTGGCATATGCTGTGACACTCACCTTTAGAATGGTTAATGACACGTGACTGAACCGCAACCAGATGGTAAGTGTCCCCTAGCATATCCTTGTTATTTTAGCGAAATAATACCTTGCGTGTGATCTTTTGCATTCTTTCTGCACGACTAAATTGTGCAAACATTGAAATCCGTGTCGCGGACAGCGTTGGGGTTTATATGCATCGTTTAGCGGACAGCCATTAGCGAACATAACTTGCATTAGGTGAATTGGCTAAGGGAGGGCCATAGAATTTCGCCACCGCAAGGCTGGTCGGATTGAAGTATATTCTCTAACTTATTTAAATGTCTAACATCATTGCCTTCGGGTAGCCAATAGCAATTAATTAGTACAAATTCGTCCGTGTCCATCTGCATTCTTATCACTGGTATAGTATCCTCTACTATTATTGGGAAGCTTGAGATTTTCTCAATGTGGATAATAATTGCAACTTTAGGGTTGTATGCATATGCAATGACCCGGTGTTTGATTGAGAAACTAATGATTTTATGTTTCACCGTATAAGGTTCTTGAATGACTGAGATATCGTGTTTATTTTGTTGGTAATGCTTTAATGATTCGGTGGCTTTGTATGTTCGTGCATGATGTCAATTGTTTGGTGTTTGTTTTTTTGTGTTGAACTGTTTAGCCTGTTGTCTGTCATGATTACGTCTCAAGCACTTTAGCACAAGCGCGACAGAATTTGACGTTTTTCATTTTGCAGCGTGTCTACATAAGTGGGACCACGGCCGCTACATAAAAAAAAGTTGTCGCAGTTTCACCTGAAAGGTGAAGCATCAATTGCGATAGCAAACTTGTAGAGAGCTATACAGAGTAATGATATTAGTTTTATCAGCTGTATAAACTTGGACATGCAGCAGCATCGGCAACACGCAGAACTGTTGTCGACGCCATCGGCGTTTTGCCCGCGTTCGCTCAAAATGCGTGCGGCGTTGGTGACTGTTGCCGGAGCCTCTGATATGAAAACGCGCGTTTGTTCTCCGCCGTGCGTTCACTCCCCGTGAAAGAGCGCGTCCCTCGCGCCCTTTCACTCGCACATACAGCGTTCGTTTGCTCTACATACATGGTGATTGTGAAGGAGAACAGAGACGCCTACTTCTGCAGCCCTTAAGCGAGCACGGCGCAGAACGCGCGTTTGTTCTCCGCCGTGCGTTCACTCCCCGTGAAAGACGCGCCCCTCGCGCCCTTTCACTCGCACATATAGCGTTCGGCGCGCGGCGACGATTTCTTCTCCAAATGACGTCATACGGAACCTCACGGCGACGGCAGAAATCTGCTTTTGAGTGTCCATATAATTGCTATCGCAATAAAAAAGTCCGGTCTGCTGCGTCGTGTCGCCGTCAATGTGCGAGCGCGTCTCGGCTGAATTGACAGTTGCAGCCGCTGTGTTTGGTGAGAACACCACTGCTCCGATACGCAAGGCAGACGCCGGTTCGTGCTACAATGCGCTTGCCTCAGGATTTATGCGTGTTGGTTTGCTTTTTGTGAGCATTCTCATGTGCTTTTTTGTGTGATCGTGTGTGTGAGCAGCTTGCCTCATATTTCCTGTGCTTGTGTACGGTTCTTTGGTGTGCGCGTGTGTGGCAGACGGTTTTTTCTAGCGGTGTAATGCCGCAAAGCTGTTGTGTGCCGCTGTGCAACTCAAACGCGAGAAGCGACGCTACTGTGAAGTACCACGGATTCCCCTGCCATATACAGCGTCGGGAAGCGTGGCTGAAGAATATTTCTCGCCAAGGGCCGTCGGGGAAAGGAAGCAAGTGGGAGCCAAGGGACAGGTCGCTGATATGTTTGTTACGTTTTACTCTGAATGACTATAAAGAGAACACGAAGATTAGGTATTTGCTTCCGACTGCGGTCCCGACTGTGTTTCCCGGTTATCCGCAGTACAAGCAAAAGGAGACTATCGGAAGCACGGCCAAGATGTAAGATGAGCAGCGCGTAAGAAAAAAAGGAGGCAGAAGGAAGAAACGTACATAGAACAAGCGCTTGTCATTTCTGCCTATCTTATTTTGCCACCGTTTCTTTATGCGCTACTGATTTCAAGTCACGCATCTTTACTAATCTGCCGCACTTGTCAGATTGCGGAGCACAGAGAGATAGAGGAAAAGGTATATTTCAGGAGAAAAGGCGTCAGGGTCCTTTGGCCACCCTCCTCAGTGCCTGCATCACTCACTGCTTCCTCTTGAAGAAACACGCAAATCCACTCCCGATTATTCGTAATAGAGCACTTCTTTTCATTTCAGGTGAGACGAGCGGGCAGCCTTCATGGGTTGAGGCCCACTCTACAAATGATTAGTACTCCTAGGGCAGACTTTCCACATATGTGGGCTAATCGGCACTTCTAATGACTTCAATATTCAACCTGTAATGTGCAACTATAACACGCGTATTTACGGCCTGATTAGAGTTACTGTCGCGCGTACCAACGTAGCTGTGGAAGTGCTCCGTGAACGGCTGTACCCGAGAAGTGGCGCCAGAGCAGGCGCGAGGAGAACTAGGCCCGGGACGCCGTTTCGGCGCCACGCAGCAGGCCGCACCTTTTTTTTATGTAGCGGCCGTGGTGGGACACTCCCACGCCATCATGGAATGCTCCGTGTCATCTAGTCCTTGTAGTCAGCATATTCTACAGTGTGATTCTGCTTCGCGGTCTTGTTGACGATGACCGTTTTTCCCGCAATTTGCGCAGCGCAGTGGCCCTTCGCAGTCAAACGCTCTGTGTCCATATGGAGCGCATTTAGTACAACGTGGTAGAAAGATGTGGTCAAATACGGCGCATCTTGTCCACCCGCCGTTCAAGACGTTTCTTGGGCCCATTGCCTGTACTGTTTTCTGTTTAGACCAAGAATGACTGTCTTGCCATTCTTTCCTTTCCATGTTTTCTTTACAATCATATCCTCTGTACAGCAATTGAGGTGGTTCTGAGCAATGATCCTCTCAGGTAGGGTTTCTATGTCAAATTCCGCCTCAACTCCAACCACCTCCACTAGCAGCCTGTTTTCTTTTGGCTGCTTCGCTGTTAGTGGTCTCAAATACCTGTCTTTTTTCAAAGATTAGCATCAATTTGTCTGATGCTTCTTTGGATTACTGAGTGGCGTCTCCTTATTGGGCCCTCGCCCACGTTTGTTGACACGCTGTGCGTTGGACGTCCCGGGCTCTCCAGCAAGTCCACTAGCGATCTTATCACTTTGGTTTACGGGTTTCTGTGGCGCCACTCCATTTCTGTTTACTTCAGTGTTCAACCCATGCACCGAGGCCTGCTCTTCAACCCCATTGATGGCACCGTCGGAGTTTGTGTTCTGTTGTGCGCAATCGGAGGCCGTGTCTTTCTTCTTGCACGTGTCCTTGAGCTGACTGCGTGAAAGCCGGCGGTGTGGCTTGGCAGCAGGCTTGTGGTCTGCACTGGTCTCAGAGGTTGGCTTCCTTGCTTTGGCTGCATTGTTTGATACAGTAGCACACTCGGATGTGGTCACTGGGCTTTCGGAGGCCGCGTCTTCCTTCGCAGTACATGGGTGATTCCTGGACTTAGACGTGTCCTTGGCTGACTGCGTCGGGGCCGGCTTCGTGGCTTGGCAGCAGGCACGATTTAAGAGGATGACTCCTCTTCCTGGTCGGATTGTCGCATCTTCTAGTCCTGTCTGAAGGGGGTCAACCTTTTTCTTGATTATCTTCGCCATTTATTTCTTCTGTAAAGTGCTGGAAGTAACTCTTAACTGCATATGTTTGCTGCGGATTTCCTTGGGTCGAAGTTTCTCCTTTCTCACAATCACTTGTGGAGTCTTCTTTTTCAGTTGTACATTCAACTTTCCTCTTCTCTAGTTCTTCTATTCATCCTTTTTGGAATGCCAGTTCTTGTGCTTGTTCCATGATGAGGTTTTTCAGTCTTGCCTGTTCGGTCAAGATAGTCTCGATTTGGTGCGCGATCTCGTCATCTCCACCTGTAAGGTTGGAGATTTTAATCAAGTCCTTCATTGGTTTCGTTAGTGTCACGCGTACGTCAAAGCCTGGTACGTTCGCTTTAGCAGGCAGAATAAACACATGAAGGCAAGGTGCAGCACACACAACATTCAATCGATATGGAATTTTAGCAGCAGTAGTACCACGGTAACATTCAACGCTTATTACACACGGAATGCGTCCTGCCTTGCTATGTTTTACGCTCGCACTACCGCGTTAACCAGCGTCTGTTCGGCGATTGTTTATCGCTAGCGCCGGGGCGCAACACTACATTTGCTAGTAGGTACAGCGTTTGACCGCTGGCGCCACGCTGCGCCGCTCGCACGTACCGCCTTTCTAGGTGGTTCCGTTCACCGAGGGCGCTCGAAAGCAATGATATGGTTTGCACGAATGCAACCCTTGGAAGAGTGGCTGTATGGCTGAGTGGTTACGGCGCTCGCTTCGGGATCTTGCGTACGCGGGTTCGAAACCCGCTCTGGCTACTCTTTTTTAATATCACGGTTTTCCCTTTTTTTTTCTCAGTTTGCCAGCGCGGTCGCTTGAGCCACGGCGGCAGCCGTGGTGCCGGGCGCCGACGCGAAGCGGCGGTCGTTGGGGTGTTGCGGAGCGCAGCGTAGCAACACCCCAAATAAAAAAATACTGCTCCAGTTAGGTAGACTGCTCCCTCCCTGATAGTGAGATTATATTTGGATTATCAAAACAGTGATGCGTTTATAATACCACCGATCCCAACAGCAGGCTAAGTCACCACCAGCCCAGAGCTTTCTCCGTCATTGCCTCCTCCGTTCCAACGGCGGCGGCTCGAAACATGGTACGCGCGAGCGGCGCAGCGTGGCGCCAGCGGTCAAACGCTGTACCTACTAGCAAATTGAAATACGCCGCCGGGGCGCTTGCAGTACCGGTTTAGTTCGTGGCGGATATCGACGTCACCCGGTCTAAGGTCCGTCGTCGCAACCCGGTCGTCGTCGCTGGCGTCCAGCGTCACCGATGCCCCGGCTGACGTGACGAAGGGAAAGTCGCTGAGGAGCTGTCGCGCTCCGGCAGAGCGGGACTCGTGCCCGCTAGCGCTCCTGGTGCGCACCGGCCCAGCTTAGATCCCTAGACGGGAAGGTGATTGGCTAAAACCAGCCTTGGCACGCCCACGCTCAGCGGCGTGAACGCTGACGTGTCATGGTAGGTCCGGGCCAGCGGTAGTTCCTGCATGAGGCGGCGGTCAGCAGCTCGCCGAGCCTGGTACCCGGCGGGGACGTCGCTGCAACGCCTAGGTAGTGTGGCCGGACCCAGAGTGGCGTTCTCCGGCCGTCTTCTCCTGGAACGCTGCGCCCCGGCCACCACGTCCTTCCTTCTATGTGCTTGCCCGTTCCCCAATGTGTCATCTCCACGCGCTTGCTTCACTTGTTCCTTTTTTGCAATCTCCTATTGTGTGCCTTTTTCGTATTATCACTTTCTCTTTTCTTCTTTCTTGTTTCCGCTTGTTACTCCTGACAGTTAGCCTTGCAAGCACTGAGGTCTTTTCTGGCTTGTTGGTAGTTAGCGATGTGACCAGAACTACCTCTTCTTCTGTGTGTTGCACTTTATGTTCTTGGGTACCACCCCATTTCCTTTGTGGTGGCCCTTGGGTTTGCTCACTATCAGAGAATTCATTTTCTATGATGCTTCTGATTTTCTTCCCTCCTCCTCAACTGCTTCACTCTTTCTGGTTTTGTTTTCATGGTCTTCCTCAAAACTGCACGTTGACCCCATGTCAGTTTGGTTTGTTTCTTGTTGCCATGTTAATTTTAGTTCTGTCTCTTCTCTTGATGGCTCCTTTTGTTTTGTTCACCTTGGTTTCTTTGAAGGATCATTCTGGCTCTTCTGCATTTGAGTGTTACCACTCAATGCGGGGGATCGTTGACTCTTGAGCAAGGGTCCGAGCACTGTCATCCGACCCGGATAGCCTGCTCTTTGGTCACCTCCCTTGCAGAGGCCAGTTTCATTCTTTGCTTCTGTTCATTCATGCTGCCTTTCAGTTTTTTCCACTGTCCTCGGTGTCGTTACTCTTGTTTGGAGAGTTTTGATTTTGTCCTATGTCGGAGTCATGAGGGAGGTTAAAAGGGACGTTAAGAGACAGGAAGAGAGCGGTATGGATCAGAGAACAAACGGGGATAGACGATATTCTAGTTGACATTAAGCGGAATAAATGTAGCTGGGCAGGCCATGCAATGCGTAGGATGGATAACCGGTGGACCATTAGGGTTACAGAATGGATATCAAGAGAAGGGAAGCGCAGTCGAGGACGGTAGAAAACCAGGTGGGATGAAGTTAGGAAATTCGCAGGCGCAAGTTGGAATACGCTAGCGCAACAGAGGGGTAATTGGAGATCGCAGGGAGAGGCCTTCGTCCTGCAGTGGACATAAATATGGGCTGATGATGATGATTTTGTCCTATTTCTGGCAGTCTTTCGGGGCAAAACACTTTTTTGTCTAAAGTAATTTCCGCCAATTTTTGCGGCGTATTTATCGCATGCTGGCAACATTAGTTCACTCGGGAAATGTTTGGCACATTTTGAAAAATTTGCGGCAAAAACACCTGAGTTCTGCCAAATTTGGCGGATTGTGAGCTTCCGGTCGAGCAACACTGAGATGCTACGTGCTCCTGCTATAGACGTTTTCCACGAGGCGCTTCCGACGGTCTGGCGTGGAGAGCATGTGTCAGTGTTGCCTGTTCGGTCTGGACTGTGAGCTTGCCTTGCGCTTGCATTGCGGAGTGGTAGCTTTCCTTCGATGTTTCCGTTTATTTTGTCACGAATTACTTACGCTCGTAAATAATGGCATAATATACTCATCAAAGGCTACAGGCCAGCACTGCAGTTTATGGGTGCACAAACAACCAGCGGAAAATAACGATTTTTGGGGACTAAGTGTGTCCACACACAGCACTCCGCGAGAACCACTGCCGATGTGATATGTTCACGTTTCGCCGGTTTCCTGCATCACCTGAGGACTTGGAATTTCATTCTAATGTGAACCATGGACACATCAGTAAAATAACGCATTTGGTAAACCTTTTGCGGCACATTCCAATAGTTGCGAGAATTGTTAGCTCTTTCGATGCAATATTTTCTCGTATGTAGTGGCAGAGGCTACATTGTTATTCTTTCAAACACGACTTCATTCCACTGCCTAATACGGGGGTCACACGGCGCACTTTTGATCGTGATCGAGCACGATCTGGGTCGAATTTCTCGGTCGCGATTGGCTTCTTTGCTCAATCTGCGGAAGGGAGCCAAATCGCGGTCGAACATTCTGATCCAGATCGGTCTCGATCGCTACCAAAATGGCCGTGTGACACCGGTATAGTACACAAATTGAAGCACTCTGCGTGAGAACTAGTCGGTAAATACACTTCGCAACGATCTGGAAAAATCGTTCCTGTGGAAGATGTATGCAGACCCTGGGTCCACCAAACATTGTCTCTGCGTTCACACGCACCCTGCGCGGCCCTGCCCATAAAGTTAATAACTTCAACATGTGGTGGCTGCATCGAGCTCACCCATCTTGAGCGTGGTCTATGTGCTTGGGCAGCAGAGAATGCAAAATGAACGTGTCAACCTCATCACGCGGCCTAGCGCCAGTGCGAGAGTTCGGGAACGTAATGCGCTAATGTGCATGGCGTCGAAACGCGCTAAAGAGCCCGCGCAAGTTAGAACGTAAAAAATGGTATTCGCTGGGTACGCATGGACAATAGCATCATACTTTCATGAATAACAGGAACGAAAAAAAAAATTCTTCGCACGTGGTGCAGTGACCGCTTCGCTGACCCTAAGCGCTTTTCACTCACGGTCAGTAGTGTTTGCAGTCATACGCATATGTATTTATTCGACAATGTCAAGACTCGACATTACTTTTATTATGAACATTGCACAGAAACTAGAGAAAGGCAGAGATGGCCCTAACGCGCATATTATTGGATTATTCGCTTCAGAGATAGCGCACAGAACATTTTTCCGTACGAGATCTCAATACAAACTTCGCGCACGATCTACGTTAAGGTCACCGTGAGCGAAGCTTGTTCCAATTCAGACATTCGAAAGAAAGCCATTCCAGGTAAACAAACGTAAAAAAATAGGTAAAACAATATATCTTATAACAAGTCATGTTATAATCCTATGGGATTGACAGTATGTATAATAAATAACTACTAAATACTAAATAAAAAATCCAGCACCTGGGCTGTATCAGTTGCGCTGGCATCTGTGATCACTGTCGCGCGTCGGTTCGCTGGCTGCAGGTACCTGGCGCGATCGCCACGCTTAGCTTTGGACTTGGTATAAGCACACTGCACCGCACCAGATCCAATAAATTTGCATGATTGAGCTGTTCAGTGCGTCGGAAGCGTATGGATAACCACCGCATATCTACCAACGACTGACACGCGTCGTCGGGCAGCCGCAGCGCCTGTTCTAAACATT